>NC_056623.2:198798612-199083612 GCF_002870075.4 Lactuca sativa
AACGCTAAAGAGAAGAACGGGCGCCTTCTTAACTTAATAGTGGTAAAGGTACTGGTAGGTTTAAACGGATTTGTGTGTGGATGGTGAACACAAATCTCTACAAATGGTGATGGCGACAGAGGATAAATGGCGGCAAGTTAGACAACAACCATTTTGCAGGTGGATGATGGTTGTGAACGCCGCAATTAAGGTTCTTTACAAACACAAGAGGTGGAGACCCGATATCTATGGAGACTTTGGAAGAGTTATTCAAAAAGTGTGATGTACATCTAATCCACCACCGGTTTATATACTAAAACTGTTTGATTTTTATTGGTCGGTTTTTAGGCACTGGGATTATCAATTTTTAATCTAACCCTTTTCTTCTCCATGTTTTTAAGACTTTAGTCTTAACACCTTTGATCTTCTTATCATATATACGTTATAAAGTAGTAATATATATATATATATATATATATATATATATATATATATGAACTCGACGAGTTGTTCTTCAAACTCGGCGAGTCATATGAATTGTTACTAAGTAAGAGGGGTTTAAGTGTTGAAGGTCCAACCCTTCGTATCTGCACGCAGAATTAGCAATTTAACATGTAGCAATAGTCCTAGAAACCCAAATCTTCATAAGGGATGTTCTGGTGAGGATTTGGAAGCGAGTAGGAGGTCTGCTCGTAGGGACTCGGAGAGTTGTCCTTGGACTCGACGATTCGGGTCGCGAGTCGGTTCTATAGTCCCAAGTAGTGAGTTATGGGTGACTCAGTGAGTGGGAAGAGGGACTTGGCGAGTAGGACCGGGTTAGTAGGAGAAGGACTCGGCGAGTCTATGCCATGACTCGGCGAGTCCAGTCAACTGGAAGTTGACTTTGAAAAAGGAGTTGACCTTGGACCAGGGGTGGGTTAGTCAATTGACCTAAGGGTATTTATGAGTGGCCAGAGGATTACCGGTGCAGCAGTCATACGTCTAGCAGTCAGACTTTCGATAGCCACTTTTCGAGGTGAGTTTCCTTCCAATAGGAGCGGGTCTAAGGCACCAAGGGCGGCCCGTATGGACGATACGTTAGTATCGGAGTGTGGGTAGAGCCGATATCTCATAGTTGAGTTTGATTATGTTATATGTCAGTATGATAGAATTGCTTATACTCGTTGTCTGTGTGAAACTTGTATGTTTTGGTTTAGTAGCCGAGTGTGGGCGAGGCCCGTATCTCTCATATAGCGGAGTGTGGGCGAGGTTCGTATCTCTCATATAGCGGAGTGTGGGCGAGGCCCGTATCTCCCAGGTAGCGGAGTGTGGGCGAGGCCCGTATCTTCCAGACAGCGGAGTGTGGGCGAGGCCCGTATCTCCATGAGTGTGGGCGAGGCCCGTATCTCCTAGTTGTTCATTGTATGATTGTATGGTATGAAGTATTAAGGGGGAACTCACTAAGCTTCGTGCTTACAGTTTATAGTTTTGGTTTCAGGTACCTCTTCAGCGAAGGGGAAGGAACTGGCTCGGTAGCGGCACATCATACACACCTCTTGTTTTCCGCATTAAGAGATTATTCTGGGATTTGTACTTTGACACTGGTTGATTCCATGTTTTGGTTTCCAGACACGTAATATGTTCTAAGAAATGATATGATCGAACGTTGTTTACTTTCAAATGTTTTTGCAAAGCGTTTAATTGAAAATGAAATTTTGGACTTGAAAAATTGGGTCGTTATAAGTTGGTATATATATATATATATATATATATATATATATATATATATATATATATATATATATATATATATATATATAGGGTGAGGTTCAATAGAGAACCATAATTAACCAAGGAACCAATTTTTTTTTTAACTTTTAGAGCTTATTTTTTATCAAAAAAAAAAACAACTAAAAATACAAAAATTCATAACTTTTTATTCTTTTTCCAATGACATAAAATTGGATTTTTTTTAATTTTTTTTTTTATTATTATTTTTTTTACGTCAAATTCACAATGTGAATCTTCGAAAATTCACAACGTGAATCCGGATTCACATGGTGAATCCGAAAAATATTTTTCACATTCACAATGTTAATATATGAATTTAGATATTTTTAGATATTTTTTTCGATAAAGAATAAGCTCTAGAAATTGAAAAAAAGATTTGGTTCCTTGAAGAACCCATAATTATGGTTTTCTATTAAACTTTTCCATATATATATATATATATATATATATATATATATATATATATATATATATATATATATATATATATATATATATATATATATATAGGGTGAGGTTCAATAGAGAACCATAATTAACCAAGGAACCAATAAACCAATCTTTTTTTCAACTTTTAGAACTTATTTTTTATCAAAAGAAAAAAAAAAAAACTAAAAATACAGAAATTCATAACTTTTTATCCTTGTTCCAATGATATTAAATTCGATTTTTTTTAACGTCAAATTCACAATATGAATCTTCGAAAATTCACAACGTGAATCCGGATTCACACGGTGAATCTGAAAAATATTTTTCACATTCACAATGTTAATATATGAATTTAGATGATTTAAGATTTTTTTTCGATAAAGAATAAACTATAGAAATTGAAAAAAAGATTTGGTTCGTTGAAGAACCCATAATTATGGTTCTCTATTGAACTTTTCCCTATATATATATATATATATATATATATATATATATATATATATATATATATAGAGAGAGAGAGAGAGAGAGAGAGAGAGAGAGAGAGTTAGGTTCAAATGTTTTCAACAAGTATTGTGTGCCTAAATGCACCAATCACAATTTAGCAAATTATTAATTAATTTTTTTAATCCATGAGGGTAATTATGTAATCTTTCATTTTAATTCCTTATTTATTATGAATCTTATCCCTTTATATTAGACAATGTTTTATGATTGATTTAGTTATCTTTAATGTAATTTTCTCTATATAATCGATTTTAACGTCCGATCCACAAACACAGATCACAATTGTCGAATACATAACCTGCCGATCAATTTGTGTTACTCATTCGATGGATGTTCATACTGGAAATCGGAACCAAGTATTGCTTCATATTTACCAGCATCTGTCAACGATAATCCCGATATTGTTTCAAACGCCTCCCACACACCCTTTTACTGTTTTTATATATACAGATGTATTAAATCTGATAATCTTCCAGGAGAACGATGATCAAAATCCTGGGAAGGATTTGGGTAATGTCAATGATCCCAAGAATCCAGTGAATCAAGTTGTGAAGAAAATAAGAAGATGTAAAACCTGCTTTGGAGTTGGTCATGATAGCAGAAATTGTACTTTTGGATTGAAGAAATCATAGAACTACAAGAACTTCATCAAATTGGTCGTTTTTAGATATTATTTAGTTTGATTTCAGTAAAATAAAAGTAATTTTTGATGAATTATATGGTATTATCAAGTTTCAGTTCAGTGTAATAAAGTGGTCGTTTGATGAATTATATGTGTTTTTCTTTAAGTATTATGGTTAAAATTAATAAGATGTTCGTGTTCTCTGCTATATTTATGTGTTATATGATCATCCAGGTTATCATTCCAACAGAATATCAGAGTAGATTCAAGTTAACAAAAATTATTAATGTGTGCATTGATTCGAGTTAACAAAAATTGATATGTTTTATAAATCATATTTGCTATAGTATTCTGATAGAATTATTTCATTCCGATAACATGCAGAGTTTTTTAATGCATATTTATATAACATTCTAATAGAATTATTTCGTCAATAAAATATTTTGCAACTTTTTTTAAAAAAAAATACATAATAATATTGTTAAGTAGTTAATATAATGTACTGTTGGAATTTTTTATATTTGGAATGTGAATATACTACCGTATAAATATTTTTCCTTTATCATGTTTTTAAAAAAAATCAAATTGGAATCATTTATTTTTATCAATGATCCCTAATATCAAGGCTTTTAATTTGCATAGAATCCGTTTTCATCCCTATCTAGTTTGTATGACATTTTTAAATATTTTAATTTTTCAACTAACAAAGCATATACAAACACTCCCGGAATTTCTTAGCAATGGGCGATCAAGAACCAGATGTCAATAATCATATTTATGAGGAACATTATTTGGCTAGTGATGATGACAATGGAATTGAAGATTTCGATTTTCTTGATAATGATACACTATATAATGACGGATTTCAAACATGAGAAAACATAGTTTTTTGATATTTTGTTTAATTTTTCATTCTATTTTCAGATTCTATATTGTAACAAACATGTTTAATGTTAAATGTTAATATTTTCATTGTTGAACATACAAAGGACGCAAATAATGATGAAGACGAAAATCACTTCGTTGATGAAGATATAGAGGTTAATATTGATTACAGTGAAGGTACTAAATTCAATTCAGGATACTGAAGTTGTTACAGAAAAAAGTTAATGCTTTCAGAATAATATTTATATAATTCTTTCAGAATGATTATGTATTTGCTATTTTAAACAGGACAACCACATGTTACTCATGAAGATACAGAGTTTAATATTGATTTCAGTAAAGGTACTAAATTCAATTCAGTATAGTTTAATTTTTACAGAAAAAATAAAATTGTGTCAGAATAAAATTTATATAATTCTTTCAGAATAATTTTGTATTTGCTATGTTTAAGCAGGACAATCACATGTTACTCATGATTATGTTTCTCCTGGTGGCACCTTGTATTGGACTCCGATTGTTTTAGACGACATCAAGCCAAAAGTTTCATCAAAATCTAATTCATATGGTGAAGCAGAAACAATGTATAGAAAATATGCATTAGAATCTGGTTTTGATGTTAGGCTTGGAAGAGTCCAAAAAATGAAAAATGGGATTATTACAAATAGACATCTTGTGTGCAATCAGGAAGGTAATCCGAATACTAGTAAACTAGATACTCTAGATATTCAGCATAAAAAGACTCAAAGAAGGAAAGATTTATTTAAGAGGAATTGTAAAGCGAAAGTTGTTTTAGAAATAATTCCCGGTACTCTTACATATGTCGTGAGTGGTTTTGTAGAGCGACATAATCATGAGTTGTTTAGCAAAGGCAATATGCACTTATCTCGTTCAAAAAGAAAACTTGATTATTCCCAAGAAATTTTCATTCATAATTTGTCAAAACAAAACATTGGTCCTGTAAAAGCACATACACTATATAGTGCTCTTCAGGTTGGTCCTTCGGTTCGAGGTGGATTGGTTACTGATTTCAAGAATGCTAGGAGGAATCTTAATTGTTACATAGGTGGGAGGGACGCGAAATTCCTTGTTGACAAGATGAATGACTAGAAGAAAAATGCCCCATCATTTACTTTTGAGTATAAAGTGTCGAACAAGAGATTGAATTCTTTATTCTGGGCTGACAAAAAAACAAAGTATAATTACAATTCATTCGGAGACGTTGTATCACTCGATGCCACATTCAGCATGAATAAGTATTTCTAACCTTTAATACTTTTCAATAAGAATTTCATTATTTTCAGTTATGTAAACTAATATTTTATTTTTTAAATAGGTATGATATGGTTTTTGTTCTGTTTACTGGCATCGATAATCACAAAAAATGTGTAACATTTGGTGCTGGTCTTTTAAGTAAAGAAGATGAAGTTTCTTATGAATGGTTGCTTAGAGCTTTTTTGAAAGCTTTTAGAAAACAACCTCAATTGGTTTTATGTGATCAAGATCCAGCTTTGAAAAAAGCTATAGATAATGTTTTCCCATTGGCACATCATAGGTTACGTATGTGGCATATAACGAAGAAGTTGCCAAATAAGGTATGCATAAAACAAATATTATTCTTATTTTTTTGGTATGATTCTAGAATTATTTTCTCATATTCTACCAGAATGTTTTGTTTTAAACATAATCAATTGCATTAACTCTTAATTTTTCTTATCATTCTTCAATGATTTTTTAAAATTCTACATTCATTATCTCATATTCTACCAGAATCAATTGATTCTAACAAAATCAATGTCTTTAACTCTTACTTTTTGTTATGATTCTACAATTATCTCATATTCTGACAGAATCAATTAGTTTAACTCTTACTTTTGTTATGGTTCTACAATTATTTTTTTCATATTCTACCTTTATGATATCATATTCTAACAGAATGAATTTATACAGATTTTATCAATTGGAGATGCAACAACCAATCAAAAATTTCGAAAGCGTTTTCACTATACAATTTGGAATTCTAAGCTGGAACCACATGAATTCGAGAATGTGTGGCGTCAGATGTTGGAGGAGTTTAAAATTACTAATAACACTTGGATGAATACAATGTATGGATTGCGAAAATCTTGGATCCCCGCATTTTTCAAGCACATTCCAATGTCTGGTGTTATGCGAACTACATCGCTGTCTGAAAGTCAGAATTGGTCATTTCAAACCAGGACATTAACCGGTTCTTGTCTTGTCATGTTTATGATGACATTTGAATCAGTTATGGAACGACAACGACATAACCAAATTCTCAATGATTTTAATACTGCCAGAACTTTTCCTAAATTCATTACCCATACTCCGTATGAACCTCATGCTTCAAATGTATATACACGAAATATTTTTTATCAGGTTCAGAAGGAGATATCAAGATCTGAAGATAATTGTTTCCAAAAGAATGTGATATCTTCCAACGGTGTTGACACAATTATTGTTATGGAGAAAACAAAGAACATAACTATTAGGCAAACAAATGATCTCGATGTTGATGACAAAGATGAGGAATACAATTACGATTGTCTTATAAGGGATACTGAATACACGGTATATTTTTTTTCACATTAATTGTCATTTTATCATTTGCATTTAAACACTAAAAATTTACAACTTAAACATTCTCACTAATCATCTTATATTTTCCAGGTCACACACTCAACCAAAGATGGTTCGTTCAAATGTACTTGTATGCATTTTGAACATGTAGGTATCTTATGCAGACACATATTCTGTGTGTTTATGTTTTATGGCATCGAACAAATTCCTGAAAAGTACATTTTGAAACGTTGGCGTAGGGATGTTATTCCAACAGAATTACTGAAAAGACGCTTCAATAATTCTTTTGACGATTCTAATTCCGACATGACTGCTATTGATATTTTTTCAACTGTTGACCGTTGTGTGTCTTTTTTGAGCCATGATGCAGCAAAGTTAAAGTTATACCTCGACGAATAGAATAAGTTGAAAAAAAAATTCTTAGACGACTGTCCAAATCATGATCTACCGACCAGAGCAGATCATTTCAAGAAGCTTTTAGGCGTGGTTGGTCCTGATGTAGAATCTGATGTTAATGACATTCAGAATCCTACAGATATTCGTAACAAAGGCTGCGGTAGTCGTGGGAAAAGATTAAAATCTACAAAAGAGATGATCGATACGACATATATATTTTCATATAAAACTATTTCAAACTTACAATCAGAAGTGTAATAGGACCACTGTAGTAGCTTGATTTGTCATCCCTTTTCCATAGTTTTTTTTTTCTAGATCCCAAACAATCAAGCATATATTTACACCAATTTAACTTTGAAAAGTCTTCTACCAACACCAACTTCCTTACCACTTTTATTTGATTTGTTCCCATCAACATTGACTCTATGAAGTTGTCAACAAATAAGGTCAAAAAATTCAGCCTAAACATCAAATTATCCTTTGTTGTAGCCTGAATCCTTCTTAAATACTCCTCACCATTGAACTTATCACCACTATATTGTCCCCTCCGTTCTTCTAGAATTTGATTTCCCTTATCACATAATGGTAACTCATTGATGTCTTCTCCACCAAATGGCAACCCCATCATATCATGCACTGTTTGTTCTGTTATCTTAATAACAGAGTTTTGTAGGACATGTCTTTTACTATCTGCATCATAAACATCTAAAAGACAGTAGCTTAGTTGTCCCGGATAACTTGTAATATTCACTTGCAGAATTGATCCAAAACCCATTCTCAAGATTGCTTGTTTCTGTTCCGGCGACATTCCCATAACAGCTGCAGTGATGTTATCACATTTCATTCTGGTTGGAAGGTATCTTAAACCAGGTGGGTATTCCTTATTTGTTTTTCTAACATTATCTTCTTTTTCCTCTTTGACAGATTCAACAATTCCCTTATTTTTTAAATGTTTTACAATTGGAACTCTATCAAATTGCCTCTTCGACCTTATCCCTCTTTCCAAAAGTAGTGCATTTAAAGGTTTAGGAGTTGTCTTTTGTTCAACTGATTTATCAACTTTTTTCTTTGACCTTCTTTCTCGGTTCATATGTTCTTCTTCCTGAATTTGTTCTGATATAACACACAATAGATAGTATAATGTTTAGTATTAGATAATTTGGGATTAATATTTTATAATATAAGACATTCCTTATATTATAACAAATTAAAAATTTATTTCTATAACAAAACCATCATACACACAAAATACCGATTCAAACAGAATAAAACATTAACATCACACAAATATATTCTAATATAATAAATTCTAACAGAATATAAAAATAATTTATTCTACAACAATCAAATATTGTTTATTTGGAATTATACCAGAATCATATTCACACTCATATGCAACATTACATTCTTTTAGAATATTATACACATAATCTTTTCCAATATATAAGATTTTGATTGTTTCAGTTTAATTCATTAATCATCTACAAACTTTGATTCAGTTACAATTTAACATTTTTATGCTATGCTAATTAACTACTTACACGGATAAATTTTCAATACAGAGTTAACTAATAAAACAAATAGGCTAATTCTACAAGAATCAAATACATTTAATTTAGAATTCTATCAGATTCATACAATCGAATTTCACACTCATATATAATATTACATTCTATTAGAAGTGTTAAATAGTGAAACAAGTAGACTTATGCTAGCAGAATATCAACCATTTTCAGGTTCATATACACAGAACATTCTATTAGAATATGAAACATGTAAACTTATTCCACATACAATAACTATGATTTTTTCAGTTGAAGTCATTAATCATCTACAAACTGTGATTCCATTACAATTAAAAATCTGTATAAAATGCTAATTAACTACTTCAATATAGAAATTTAGCATACAATGTTAACTAGTAAAACAACTAGACTTATGCTAACAGAATATCAGCCATGTTCATGTTCATATACACAGAAAATTCTACTAGAATATGAAACATGTAACCTTATTCCACATACAAGAACTATCAATTTTTCAGCTTAAGTCATTAATCATCTACAAACTGTGATTCCATTAGAATTAAAATTCTGTATAAAATGCTAATTAACTACTTCAGTATAGAAATTTAGCTTACAATGTTAACTAGTAAAACAAGTACACTTATGCTATCAGAATATCAACCATGTTTAGGTTTTTATACACATTACATTCTGATAGAATATGAAACATGTATACTTATTCCACATACAAGAATTATGATTTTTTCAGTTTAAAATGCTAATTAACTACTTAAATATAGAAATTTAGATTACAATTCTAACTAGTAAAACAAGTAGACTTATTCTACCAGAATATCAACAATGTTTAGGTTCATATACACAGAACATTCTATTAGAATATGAAACATGTAACCTTATTCAACATACAATCACTATGCTTTTTTCAGTTTTACATACTAAATCATATACAAACTGTGATTCCATTAGAATTTAAAACCTGTAAAAAAAGCTAACTAACAACTTAAATATAGTAATTTAGTTTACAATTTTAACCAGTAAAACAAGTATACTTATTCTCACGGAATAACAACCATGGTCACGTTCATATAAACAGAACATTCTTGCAGAATAACATACACATTAATGATTCTTAATAAAATATGAAACAATGACACATTTTTCTTCCAGACCACAAATCATACATGCATATAAAAGATTTCAAAAACACTTCCTAAATTCTACTAAATTTTTCGAACTAAATAAACATTAAATACCACAAAAAATTGTTACCTTCAGGTTCAGCAACGAAATCATCATTGTCGTCTTCAAGATTCAACGCCGTTTCTACTGTGTTCTTGAACTTTGACTTGAATGAACTGGATCATGTACTCCTCATTTGTAACGACCCAAAAATCACATACTAAAAATTTCTTTAACACATTACTAAAATCATATTTATAAAAACTGTATCATAAGTTATAACATAGTTTCTCGAGTATTAATTCAAAACATAAAATCATTATCAGAGTCAAACATTCCCAGGCTAACTGACTATGGTGTGTGCACTGCAATCTTCCCGAGCTCCTCCTTTGAAAACTGAGTACCTGAAACCAAAACTGAAAAACCGTAAGCACGAAGCTTAGTGAGCTCCCCAATCTACCACATACCATACAATAACATATAAAGCACATATTGGGCCTTGTCCACTGCATCGGACCGAAGTCCGGGCTAACTGGGGCCTTGCCCCCTGCATTGGACCGAAGTCCGGACTAACTGGGACCTTGTCCCCTGCATCGGACCGAAGTCCGGACTAACTGGGACCTTGTCCCCTGCATCGGACCGAAGTCCGGGCTAACTGGGACCTTGTCCCCTGCATCGGACCGAAGTCCGGGCTAACTGGGGCCTTGCCTCCTGCATCGGACCGAAGTCCGGACTAACTGGGACCTTGTCCCCTGCATCAGACCGAAGTTCGGGCTAACTGAACAGAACATAGCATAAACATATCAACTAGCATGAACACACATATACTGCATACTA
This sequence comes from Lactuca sativa, assembly GCF_002870075.4. NCBI lineage: Eukaryota > Viridiplantae > Streptophyta > Magnoliopsida > Asterales > Asteraceae > Lactuca > Lactuca sativa. The sequence goes on from NC_056623.2 coordinate 198,809,341, forward strand.
CATCGGGCCGTAGCCCGGAACACATAACACATAAATCCTGTCTGAGCCACGAAGGCATCAAACATGCTAACTACTGCATCGGATCAAATCTGGAAACTACTACTAGCTAAACGGGCCGGCATTGTGGCCTTAGAACCGTTCCTACTGGAAGGAAACTCACCTGAGACTGCTGAACTGATGCCGCTAATCCTTTTGACTGCTACCCGACCTCTGACTCCGAACTGCTGCTCCACTAGCTCCTCGAGCTACCAATGTCATTATAACACTTAGTCCAACTGACCTCCAAAGGTCAACTAGGTCAACTCTAGTCAAGGTCATACTCCTGGTCAAGGTCAACCTTTCAGGTCAACCCTACTCGCCGAGTCCACCTAATAACTCGCCGAGTTCATATGCTCAGGGTCTTTCTATTCGCGACTCGATTCGCCGAGTCAGTCCATGACTCGTCGAGTCAACTATTCCCGAGTCCTGACCTGTCTAACTCGCTGAGTCTCCACCCGACTCACTGATTCGAGTTTCAACTCGAAGGGTTTGGGGTTTCGCGACCTGACTCGCCGAGTCCAAGAATAGACTCGCCGAGCCCAAGGCAATCTTCAACCAACTCGTCGAGTTGTTCTTCCAACTCGCCGAGTTCATGCCTAACTTCATCCGACTCGACGAGCTGTTCATCCCACTCGTCGAGTTCCTCCTCATCTTCAAGCTACTCGAAGGACTCGCCGAGTCTATTCAGTCCTTAATCCATGCAGTGGCTTTTCGAGCCAAACAGGGCTTCCAACTCATAGATCCATACTTTTAAAGCCTATCCCCCACGTAAAGTGGCAAACTTTACGTGTAGATCAAGAGATCTAGGCTTAAAACAATCCAAACTAGGGTTTAAGAAAAAGAGGCTTCACTATCAACCCAAGAACATATGCTTTATGACTTTCTAGGCCAAGATACACTCAGATCTGAAGTAGCAACTTCAGATCTAGGCTTCTAACTCGAAATAGTTCTTAAGCATGGCATAAAATCCCCAAATCACATAGTCAAGGTTGATCTATTAAACAAAAGAGGGAAGGTAACAATTTATTACCCTTAAATGCTCAGAAATGTTCCACCAACTCTGGATCCAAGGCTCCCCTCTTGCTCCACAAAGACTAACTTCTCTCTCAAGCTCCAAAAGCTTCACTAAAGGTAGATCTTGCTCTAAAACGATTATGGCGGCTAGGGTTTAGTGTTCTGTGTTAGAGAGGCAGTAAAGGAACCCTAGGGGAGAGAATGAGACGTTTAAATAAGCTCCAAGTCCCGGATTTAGGGTTTTCCTTGCTCAGACCAGACTCGCCGAGTCACCTTGGCCGACTCGCCGAGTCGGTCGCTTACACCTCAACCCGGATCCCGCTCGGACTCGCCGAGTCCCTCCTTGGACTCGCCGAGTCTCCCCTTAAAATTGGGGTTATCTTTCTTTTCTTGGCTTTCCAAACTTTGGGTGTTACATCATTGTTGCAGAATACTGTTAATATAAGCCCCCAAATGTCGATTCCGTCTTCTAGGGTTAAATGTCGATATTTATAAGAAAAACCTTCAAACGATCTTCCGATTTTTGAAGGTTGATTACAATAAATCAGAATGTTTTTCAACCTCCTAAGGATTTGGGTTCTTGATTATGAGAGTAAGCGAGATATTTGGGATTATCGGTTGATCATTCCATATTATCCACCGTTTCCTAATTAAATGACGGGTCAAAATACCATTCTACCCTTGTTTGACCGGTCAATTGATTAAAGCCCATTTATTTGATTTTTTTCTATTTAATTTAAAAAGAAAATCACTTTCTTAAATTACCACAAATGATTGGCCTACAATCATGCACACAATACTTAACAAAAACCATAATTAACCAATAGAGAACCATAATTAACCAAGGACCAAGGAACCAAACTTTTTTTCAACTTTTAGAACTTATTTTTTATCAAAAAAAATAAACTAAAAATACAGAAATTCATAACTTTTTATCCTTTTTCTAATGATATAAAATTCGATTTTTTTTTACGTCAAATTCACAATGTGAATCTTCGAAAATTCACAACGTGAATCCGAAAAATATTTTTCACATTCACATTGTTAATATATGAATTTAGATATTTTTAGTTTTTTTTTTTCGATATAAAATAAGCTCTAGAAATTGAAAAAAGATTTGGTTCCTTGAAAAACCCATAATTATGGTTCTATTGAACTTTTCCATATATATATATATATATATATATATATATATATATATATATATATATATATATATATATATATATATATATATATATATATATATATATATATATATATATATATATATATACAATTTGTTAATTAGAAACGTTAGAAATAAGAGTTAGGACTTAGGAACATTATATTGTTAAAGATGGTGAGCCGATTTTAAAAACCAACCTATTTCTCTAAGGGTTTTCCAAACAAACCTATTTCTACCGATTGATTTTAAAACCACCTTAGTTTTACAACAAAAAAAAAAAAAAAAAAAAAAAAGACACTCTCTAGGGTAAAAACGTGATTCTAGTCGCGTATTGATGTTGTATTGAAAATGAAGTCCATTTTCCATTTTACTAAACAACCGAAAGGTAACATATATAATTCATGGGTTTTTCATATTTAAAACATACTACAAACGATTTTAACATCATTTTAAACAAAGCAACAATTTGTTGAGATTCTGATTCTTCTACGGATGATTAATACATTGACAATATGTATCAACACAAAGTGGAACCGTGTGAGGTGGACAGGGGAAGTCTTCACAATCAAAATACATTATACATTGTTTGTTGGAAACTGAAATTGGAGTTTCGTTTCCACTATCACCAATTGCAAACTCAACTGCAGAGGCTGCAATAACACAATATTAAACAAATCTAAATTATTATGCATTTTTCATAAGTTTATATATATATATATATATATATATATATATATATATATATATATATATATATATATATATATATATATATATATATATATATATATATATATATATATATATATATATATATATATATATATGGTTGAGCTATTATTCAAACTAAAAAAAAGTATGAGAACTTGCATACTAATCAATCAACAGTTAAAAAACTATACGAAGTGCAGACAAATATATTCATACATGCATCAATAGTCATATGGATTTTTGATATGCATGGATGCATTAATAGTTCATATATATAAACATTTAAAAAAAATCATCAAATCTTTTTTTGAACCTAGATATGGTTTAGAGTGCATTTGGTTCACATTAGTAGTTTTGGTGTTGAAAAATAATATACGGAGCAAGAGTTTTTAAGTTCTCATAAATGTTCTGGTTCTCAAAAGGACTTATATATATATATATATATATATATATATATATATATATATATATATATATATATATATATATATATATATATATATATATGTTCAAATGTTTTCACTATCTATTGTGTGACTGTATGATTGATTCTGGACCAATCATTTTAGTTATTTTAAGAAAGTAATTAATACCTATTATATCTTCAACATGTAATATGCATTAATTACTTTCTTAAAATAACTAAAATGATTGGTCCAGAATCAGTCATACATACACACAATAGATAGTGAAAACAAAATAACCTAACCCTATATATATATATATATATATATATATATATATATATATATATATATATATATATATATATATATATATATATATATATATATATATATATATATATATATAAACCTCAATGTAGAATGTGAGAAAGAGGGAGAGATTAACCTGTAGTCACCACCAATATGATGAAAAACATGATTTTTGTGAAAGCTTTCATGTTCTTTTCTGCCGATTTTGTTTTGAGATGGGTTTCTCTTACGAACTTCAAAAACCGAATTGCATAGAATTTATAGGCATATGAATGGGACTTTCAATTAATATGAATTTATAGTAACTTAACGGTAATTTATTCATATTTTCAAATATAAGTTTTCAGTTAAAGACTTACCTCGTAACCAAAATTATGTTTTAAATTTAATGGCAATTAATAAAAGCAAAACAGCAGCAGAATTAGGCTTGACAATCGTGTCGTGTTCGGGTTGGCGGGTCAAAATATGCCAACCCAAACACGACCCATTTAAATATACATGTCATGGGTTGGCGGGTTTGGAACATAAACCCATATATGACCCGCCAATCCATTTATTTATACGGGTTTACAGGTTGGCGGGTCCGTGGGTCAAATTTGGGTTCGTGGGTCTGAATTTTAGACATTTAAGTATTAAACATTCAAATAAAAATTAAAAACATTCATAGAAACATGTTACAGACTTAGCCTTAAATGTCACGATTTACGACCTTAGACCATCCACCACGAGTCAAAATGTCAAAACAGTCAAATGGTCTATGAATCAATGATATATATTATATAATACTTATTAAATATTAATACTTGATACATAAATACATTTAAAAATAAAATAAATTTTTTATTAAGAATATAAACGGGTTGACGGATCAACCCGTTTATTTTTTGAAACCCATATATGACCCGTTTAATAAACGGGTTGGCGGGTTAGCGGGTTGAAAAACTCAACCCAAACCCATTTAATTCATGTCGTGTCGTAGCAAAAGCTATAAAAAAATGCAATCTAGAATATTATTTCCAAAGCCACAGTCGAGAATTACCGGCCCTAAGCAGAATGCATGGATGGTATCAGAAATTTCCAAAGTGAAATAAAGAACCCCAAGATTAAGGAGCATTGTCCAAAAGTATAGTATTTTGGAAATTCTTTTACCAATCTTATTACTTTCTAAAGTATATACAAGAAGAAGATATATAATGAAACAACTTTTGATTTTTGGACCATCTTAACTTTTAACAAAAATAACAAAAATTGATTTACTTTTGCACGTGAAATTTAAACAACAACGAAGCATATTCAAAATTTAACCTTCTTGTTCAATTATTAGTTGCAAGCTACATCTTGAGTTATAACTGTTAGACTAATCCAGAAAACATTTATGTCCTAATGGTAAAATAGGAAACTTACCATTTAAATAAGATTTTGTATTAAAAAAGGATCCCGATACTTTTTGTATATATAGGATAATTTTATTTATTTATTTATTTATTTTTCTCTATATAAAAGTTTCATATTATTAGTAGCTTTTTTTTGTTTTTAAATGAATATAATGAAAGTTTTTAATTGTTATCGTACAATGAGTGAGATGACAAACGGGCAACAAGCTGTGCCGCTAAGCCTTTTTGAATGGTAAAACTAATTCTTTTAAAGACTACATCCAAAGATCTAGGGGATATAACATTACTATGCATGATTCGTTGTATTATTTTAAAAAGCTCTACCGCATCCGGTGCGAGGAAACCAACGTATCAAATGCAAATGGTATGAACACGTGTTGATTTTCTAGGCATGATCTCTCATGTTTGGTGACTTTGCCCGTGGCTGCTTTTAAAGCAGCATGTCCTGCTGTGAAACCCCCAGCCCTCAGGCCCACGAGAGGGGATACCCCTGTAAGATCCACACATGCGTGTTTCCCTCCGACCCATCCAAAAATCAAAATGTCAGCCGGTCTGAGGGTTGACCTTCCTTCTGTCGGGTCAGTCAAGAAATTAACAGGTGCCTCTTTCTTAGCGGAAACCACGTCACGCTTAAATATGTCAAACAAGACATCCCTAACCATATCGTGCCTGTATTTGAACCCCGAGAGTTCTTTACAGTGAACTGCATGCTCCCCAAAAGAGTCCAAACATGCCTTGCGACACACAGGACATATCTCGTCAGTTGGGAAAATGGGAATCATGAGTCAATATTTGAGAATAGAACGATACTCCACGGGAGACATGTGTTGGCCAAGCCCATCTATAGGGATAGCCAGAAGAAAATCTTGAGCATGTGGTGCACGTAAGCACTGGAAAACCGCTTTCTGCCGAGCCATCATGTCGAAATGCACTTCCATATCTTGGACAATTTTATGAAACAAGGCACTCGCCAGTGTATTCTTGGATTTAGGGGGGGCGGTGTCTTTAGTAGTAAAATTGTTAAGGTCAAGATCTGGAAGCTTGTTGCAAAGAGATGCCAAGGCACAATCATAATCAGAATCCATACCATGTATACCGTTATCCCGTAAGATGTGGTCTTGCAATACCCAAGATTGGGCCCTTAAGGCAACAAAAGCATAGGAGGTAGCCTCTACAGCCGAGTATAAACCCAAACCCCCAAACCTAATGGGTAAGGAAGCAATTCACCATTGTATGTCACCAAAGAAAGGGCCCCCACAAACCACAATGTCCTCAATCGCCCCACGTTTAATGTTTTAATTAAGTTTTTAGCCTTGAATAAACTGTTGGTTTTGAGCATTCTAACACTCCTAAGTGTACATGCCCCAAGTGTGACACCTCAAATGGTTCACACAACATCATCAACACTTGGAATAACCATGAAAAGAAGACACTTCATGCTCAAATTGGCTAGCCCTCATATAAGTATCACTAGTGCCAATTTCTTGAGCTAAAGGGGTCTTTATATAGTGTGGCTATTAGGGTTACACCATGTAACTCATGACTTTACCCATTCTTTATGCTCCATGGGTTTTAACCTCCATGGAGTATCCATGGGTCACCACATGGGTTAAACCCAACATAAGGAATCTTGGATCATAAGCCCACATATATAAGAATTAACAATTTTCACAATCAATCCCCATATATTTAATTAGTCTCTTTTGATCACTAAATTAAGTCCAAATTAATTCTTGATCAATACTAATTAAATAACATGATTTCATATTAATATATTAGAACTTATAATATATTAATATGTCACAAATGTCCTCTTCTCACAAACGGTCTATCCAAATGTTTCGATGCCATGCAACCCAAATGGACCATGCCGAGTCGGGTCAAGTCTTACCAATTATAGTTATGGACTTAGACACTAATCCAACAGTCTCCCACTTGGATAAGTCTAAAACTATTATTGCGTATGACTTCAAACCTAACTGGCAATCGTAACTCTCAAAAGCTGTTGTCAAACTCTGACCTTGTCGATGAACTCTGACATTTGTCAATGACTTGTCCATTAGATAAGGGATCATATATTCCTCCATTCTAGATATCATATGGACTGAGACATGGATTATTAATCATTCTCTCTGTCCATTTGTTGTTTCTCGAATTCCAATTTATGACGACTGACTGATTGAACAAATCAAATCAGTCCTGGCTTGGCCAAGCACTCACATGTATCATCATTAAATCATCGAGGGGCCCACAGATATCGCTTTTATCCCTAAGGTAAAAGGAATGGATAAACTTCGACTCATATGGCTTGTTCTACTACTTGTTGAATCATACACAAAGGCACGTTTTATAACATCGAGTTACCAATGCGTTTTCGTGCAATCAATGTATAACCAACTCATAGTAACAACTCATATCTCTAGGTTTGAAGAATATAAGATATTATCATCTCATGATCACTCGTGATAAAATCCATGAAGTGATTCTAATGAGCACGGGTTGAATCCAATACTCAGAACTTATGAGCACTCATGAGTGTTGTAGCACCACCTTGTCCAACATCTTAGACCTCTACAAGCCCAACCCATGACAGTCTTGATTCATATCTACTTCCAATATATGACCGACTATGGATGGTTTGAATAACTTAGTCATTCGGGAAGAATGACCTAGTTATTCTGGAAGTCAAAACATGCAAAATGAAACACAAGAATAATTGAATCCAATATGGTCTCAGAACTTATGAATATAAATAAAACACCTTTTATTTATCACCATATGATTACACATTATTCATTGCATACTGTTTCAGCTATCAACTTTATTCTTGAATTAAAACAACAGTTGTCCCATGCTCCAAGCATGTACACTATGTTTTCTAAGCACTAGTCATGCCATACACCAAGTATGCACACTATGTTTGTCTATGATCTTTACTTTGTGAGATAGATCGATTGAATATAACTCAAATGATTCTCATTTCACAGTCCAAAATCCCTACCGCAAATGCAATAATTCCAAATTCATGCCATTTACCAAAATCTGTTAGATTCTAAACTTATATGCATTGATCCTCTTGTAATGATTATGCACAAAGTCACAAAGACTTGACAACAAACATTACAGATCATTCCAAAGGAGATCAACTCCATGGAAGCATCCTTCTTGCATTAAGTTTCCTAATCTTACACAGATTTATTGAATAACTTCCACCTTCCCATATTCCCATTTTGACTATCACTTCTCAACAAGAGTTGCCTCTTTTCAGAATATGTCAACATGGTCCTTCCAAAATTAACACTATACTTCCAACTGTCCCTGAGCAACCAATCTTTGGTAAACCTTAGATTGTTCTCAACAATTGCTTAATCATTTTAGTCATATCTAATTCTAGACTTTTCCCTTCTTAATGCCCTGAGCATTTGGAAGAATTTAGAAAGGATAAATATTATAGCACATGCAATCGATCCTGTACCCAAAGCAAATGGGACACGATTCATGATGTTTCACATAAAGACTTGATTCTAGATCAGTCTTTTGCTACAATATTTTTTATTTGCCATGTTCTCAAAAGTTTGACTATGAAGAGGGATGCCGTAATCATAATCAAATTTTGAGAACGCAATATATATGAATTTTCTTAAGTTGAACCAAACCAACATAAAATTCATATATATTCTTGACTAAAGATGATTAAAATCTCAATCTAAGCCTTTTAGAATTGAAATGAAGTATAATTTCCTCTCCCTTAATTATAGCAAAACAACTTTTTCAACCCCTACAACCTCAAGAATTGAAATTTTTGTTTTCTATAATTAACATTGCTGTCTTGAAATACTTATCATAATTATCATGCTCCCACTAACATGATGATTATTAGCATAACACTTATTCTCCCACTAGCCTTGACATATATCCAGAAATTACCGGACTTCTAGAAATCAATACTTTATTGACTTTCTTACCAATGTTCAGACTTCTGATACTAGATTGCTTTGATAAGACTTGATCAAAATCATACACCTCTCCTTAGATAGCTCACAGGTGTGTCTAAACAATTTCAGAACTATGAAAAGGGATGTCGTAATCATAGTCTCAATTATTTAGACCCTTGATTCATAAGTCCATGTTAGTGTGTCGATTAACCACGCAGGCTCCACTAACGACTTTGAGAATGCAAAGATTGCTATCTACTTAAAATCTACTTGGTGGAAGTGTTTCCTCACCATCATTTTCGTGAATCGGAGAGAAACCTTATGACCCTTAGATTTGATGGTATTTGGGTTCTTATCCATGTGAATTTGTCAAAACCATAATCACGAGACTAGGTTAGTGACAAATCCAAACTCATATGGGTTGAACTTGTGCAATCTAAACTTCTTGCCACCTGGCAGCACAAGGGCCTGCCACTGTCTCCTTGAAATACAGGTTTTTCTTCTTGATTACTTCTTGAAACCGTTTCAAGATCCTTTTAGACTCCCACTGTCTCCTTGACCTATAAGACTTTCTTGCCAAATATTCAAGAGATAGTGTGGATTCTAATCAAGACAAACACTTAACACAATTGGCTTAGTTGGTGTTTGTTTTATCCAAAATATCACAACTTACCAATTTCAAATGTACAAGTGTAGAAAACTTTTACTCTTACATTTGACAAGTGTTTTAAACCTTCTTTAAGACATGTCACTCAAGTTACAATCTTAGAGTATAACTCTAAGAATTGTTTTTTGGAACGAAGTATCAATCATCTTCTAGATTTAACCACTTCAACAATTCATAACTCCTCTTCTTAACTATCAGAATGCACTTAGAGGATGAATTGTGATAAGGTCTCAAAATCATTAAGATGGTCTTAAAACATGAAACTAAAGTACTCTCCCATCTTTTCAGATTGAGAAACTTTTATCCTTTTGCCTAATTTGATTCTTCTTATTCGTTCTGTCATACATTGAAACTTTTCCAATGTTTCAGAATTATACTTAAGCCTGTAAGTATATTCATATTTACTAAACCTTAGTAAATCATAACGAATAGTCTTATCCATTTTTTTTTGTGGTGAACTTTGGCTAGTGCACAAGAATGTGTACTTGATCCCTTAGTCCTTCTCTTGAGTCACATATACATGTGAACACATAACTAGTCTTAATTTTCCGTTGAAAATTCTCATACATCACACTAAACGCCTTGTATGATTCCAAGTTTCGGTCAAACTGAAACTTGTGTGATGAGAATCTTTCCTTATTTGGTAAAATTTGACACTACCACAAATGAAAGAATCAAATTCATATTTCCAATATTGCTATAAACATACAAACATCAAGTTTTCATGAATGCCATTGTAAGGAGGTAAAAATAAAGTAAAACAAACTTTTATTTATTTTAAAATGCGGAAAAAACTTTTCCTTACAATGCAACATAAAATGAAAACTATTTTATTACATGTTTCCTAGCAATCTATCATAACTCCTAAGGAGTAGCTCAAGAATCGGATCTTCAACCAAGCGATAGAAATCCATCTTCTCGATCAGATTCAACATATTGTTCTTTTAAGTTTCTTCACTTTTCTTTGATTCTTAAAACATCAACATGTGACCCAGTCACATCATGTAACAAGAATCTCAGAATAGAAACTTAACAGAGTCAGATAGTGGACTTTACCTGAAGTAGGTCAAACTTATTGACTTTAACGTCCTTAGGTAAATAGGCTGCTTCGCAATCAAAGTCCCTTACTTTGGCAATATAACCATATGGACCCTTTGGTAATCGTACATGGGACTATCTCAGACTTAGCCTTTCTCATTACCATTTGGTCAACTGAATTGACTATGGCCGATCCCTTTCCATTGGGAAGAGAATGCTTTTTCTGGATTTCCAGTGTCATCATTGTCAATGTCCATAAATTTTTGGGAAGTTGATCTTAGCAAATAGATAAGATCATTAAGGGTCTTGTCATAGTCTGTTTCATAGGAGTCCCAAAGGAACTCACTATGTGACTTAGAAAGTGATTGGACATCCAACTTTCTCAAGACTTTGACACCCAACTCTCCCGGATTGTCAATATGTGACTTTATCTCCAAGATGTGATCACACCTAGACCTTGCCTTGCCAATAGGGCTTAGGTGACCTTGAACTTTGTGGGTTAGGGAGAATAATTGGAGGAGGTGGAGGAAGTGAAGTTTCAAGAGATTTGGGAGGATCATAGATGTCTGAACTAGACATATTTTGGGAGATATTCAAGATAGTTGATTAGCAGTCCTTAATATAACACCCAATATGAAATATTAAGGCTAGGAACCAACAAAATATTTTATAACTTGGAAGAGGGATGCCGTAATCCAAGCTATAAAATATTTGAAGGTAGGTGAATGACGATTCACCAATTTCCACCAAGATAAACGAAATGTATTATTAGGTTTTAATTGGTTTTGAAACTCCTAGGTTCTTTTGAGATTCATTGAACTTTTCAATAGCATGTTTCAATCTCGAGTGTGCCCTTTAGGTTTAGTGATTGGGATGCCGAGGATCACAAAACAAGGTGTGAATAACCATGCAGATATACTTGGTATCCTTAATATTTACCCCTCAATCGATGTGCCGGTTAACCACACACGCTCCATCAATACTATGATAAATATTAAGTTACCCTTTTCCTACCTTGTTAAATGCGAGTTAGTGTGCCGGTTAACCACACACGCTCCACTAACCAACTTAAACAAAGTGCAAAGTGTAATTTCATGGATTAGCATCTTATTCACATTTTCCTAAAGTAACTAAGATTGGGAATTATAAAAAACATTTAGTTACTTTATATTTATCATTAATACTTTTAATGAAGGGAGAATTATATTCATTGTCCTACCCGTTTGGCTAACGACCTTCCACCGGTCAAGGAAGCGGTGGGTGAGAGTGGACACCCATTAAACTGCCATTTTATAGGCAGTAACCTTATACCCCCCCTTATAGACCGGCTTCGTGAATGAGGCCTACTAACGGTAAGACTGACTTGATCTTATACATATATTATTATTAACTTATAATATTATAAAGTATAAGGGTTGAATTTTTAACTCTTTAAAATTCTAAAGGCTTAACTTGGAATTAAAGTATTCATAAAAGAAAACTTTTCAAATTCCAAAACTTGAGGGCAAGTTTTGAAACTATTCAAAACTCTTGGATTTTCATAACTTATGAGTTTTAATTAAAGCTTTAAAACTTTTTAATGAAGAGACTCTTGGACATCCATAACTTGAGGACAAGTTATGGAGCCATAAAAACTATTTATAAGGAAAGACTCTTCATTTTTTTTGTAACATAAGGCAATTTTATGAATTTTTAAGATTCATAAATGTGACTTTTCATATAACTTGAGGACAAGTTACAAAAACACATTTTATGAACAACTTTTAGATTAATTTGGATTAAAAACTACTAACACATATTTTTCATTAATCTAAAAAATAACTCATAAAACAAGGTAACACAAAAAAAAAAACTTTTGGATTCCATAACTTATGGAGTTTAATGTTTCTTTTATGATGAAACTTTTCATGTTCTATAACTTAAGAACAAGTTATGGAATTCTTTAAAACATTAAGACCAAGTTTTGTAACTCCATAAAAAACTTTGAATCAATTTTTTTAAAACCTTTTCATATCCATAACTTATGGAGGTTTCAAAAAACTCTTATAGATCAAACTTTTAAAACTAATAAAATAGTCATATAATTTTATCTTTTACTAAATTTGACCTAATTCAACTCATATAGAAAATGATTCAAATTTCACAAATAATTAGTTTTTTTCACAAAAACAAGTAATTATCTTAAAATTTAACAAACGTCATGTTTTTTTCCTTTTTTTTTCAACTTTGAAAATAAAACATTTGCATCAATATAACAGAAAACAACCCATGGCTCTGATACCACTGTTGGGTTTTGAGCATTCTAACACTCCTAAGTGTACATGCAACCCTAAATACCTTGGATCTATGTTTTCTCTATTATACATGCAAATATGAATATTCCAAGGTATTACCCTTAACTAGAATACAATCTTTTGATACTTGAATAATAAACTAGATAGAAATACATACCTTGTTGATGTAGCTTAACTCCATGAAGCTCGAGAGCCTAGTGCCCCAAGTGTGACACCTCAAATGGTTCACACAACATCATCAACACTTGGAATAACCATGAAAAGAAGACACTTCATGCTAAAATTGGCTAGCCCTCATATAAGTATCACTAGTGCCAATTTCTTGAGCTAAAGGGGTCTTTATATAGTGTGGCTATTAGGGTTACACCATGTAACTCATGACTTTACCCATTCCTTATGCTCCATGGGTTTTAACCTCCACGGAGTATCCATGGGTCACCACATGGGTTAAACCCAACATAAGGAATCTTGGATCATAAGCCCATATATATAAGAATTAACGATTTTCACAATCAATCCCCATATATTTAATTAGTCTCTTTTGATCACTAAATTAAGTCCAAATTAATTCTTGATCAATACTAATTAAATAACATGATTTCATATTAATATATTAGAACTTATAATATATTAATATGTCACAAATGTCATCTTCTCACAAATGGTCTATCCAAATGTTTTGATGCCATGCAACCCAAATGGACCATGCCGAGTCGGGTCAAGTCTTACCAATTATAGTTATGGACTTAGACACTAATCCAACATAAACAACCAAACTTGTAGCAAAAGTACATTTACCATATTTCTTTTTCTTCTCCCCTGTTACGCATCCCCTATATTTTTTTTTCTGCACAGGTGTTTTTTTTTCAATTCGGCAAGAATTAAGTGAATGAATTCCTGCAATGATTGGATTTTACTAGAATAAAAAATGTTAATTCTTACATCTTGCTATTAGAGCACAGAGAAGCCGACACCATGAAAGGACCGAAGATGCAATACACTATCTTGACAACCAACTATGTTTCATGGGCACTTAAGATGAAGGTTTTCATGAAAGCATAGGAGGTTTGGGGTGCTATTGAATATAAGAATCCCCTGAATACAGTTGGTGTTATCAAAGATAAGATGGCTATGGCAACGATATACCAAGCTATCCCAGAAGAAATCCTTTTGTCGATAGTGGAGAAGAAAACAACAAAAGAAGTGTGGGAAACACTCAAAACAATGTATATGGGTGCAGATCGAGTTGGAACAACAATGGTTCAATCACTAAAGGCTGAAGAGGTCATCGTGAGACTGAAAGCTCATGAGGAGAGAATCTGTGGTCATGGTGAAGTCGAAGAAAATAAGCTCTTGCTTACCCACCAAGAATGGACTGAAAGAAGTGAGAAACAGAGCCAAAATCAGTCACGATCCTCTAACAAGAACAGCCAGGGAAACTCAAACAATTACCGAGGCCATGAAAAAGGCCGAGGTAGAGATGAAGGAAGAGGTTCTGGATACTGTGGAGGCCAAGGAAAATGTAGTAATAACCAGCAACAACAGAACACTCACGGAACGAACGAAAATCAAGACAAAAGCAAAATCCGTTATTACAATTGGCAAGATTTCGGCCATTATGAAGCAAAATGTAAAACCCACGAAAAGAAAGAAATCATAATACCACTAGGAAGCAACGTAAATCAATCATAGGTTTGGTATCTTCATAATGGGGCAATAACCATATGAACGGAGATAAAACTAAGTTTCGTGATCTCAACAGCTCGATTCAAGGCTATGTCAAGTTTGGAGATGGTTCCAAGGTAAGAATTGAAGGAAAATGTCCCATAGTATTTCAATGTAAGAATGGTGAGCAACAAGAGATTCAATGTGTTTACTACATACCAAGTTTATGTAGTAATATCAGCAGTTTGGGTCAGTTAGCGGAAAAGGGGATCGGATATTTATGCACGACTTATTCCTATGGATTCACGGTGACAAGAAAAACTGTATCATGAAAGTAAAGAAATATGAAAATCGACTCTATAAAATAATTTGGAATCAAGTTGAGCCTCAATGTCTACTTGGAGAAGCTACTGATTAGACATGGCATTGGCATGCTTGTATGGGAAACGTGAACTTTATCACACTTAAACAAATGTTATACAAGAATTTTGTTATTAGTTTGTCAAAGATTAACATCCCCACACATTTATGTGAAGGTTGCTTGGCAAGAAAGCAAACTCAAAGTGCATACCTAACACAAGCAAACTTTCAGGCCAAGCAAAAACTCTAGCTAGTTCATGGGGACATATGTGGTCTAATTACGCCACCCACGCCGGCTCGAAACATGTACTTTCTTTTATTGGTTGACGACTACTTAAGTGTAATGTGGGTCTACCTTTTGAAATAAAAAGATGAAGCCTTTAAAATGTACAAAGATTTTCGAGTAGTTATGGAAAATGACACATGTAGCAAGTTAAAAAAACCCTCAACTGATCGAGGAAGGGGGTTTTCTCTCAAATCAGTTCACTAATTACAACGAAAAAACTGGTCTAAATTGGCATTACACCAGTCCATACTCCCCAAAACAAAATGGAGTGGTAAAAAGAAGCAATCTCACAATGGTAGAGATGACCATAGGCATCTTAAAAGGCATGAGTGTACATGATCCTTTATGGCATGAAGTAGTAAGACTTTTGTTTATGTGTTGAACCGTGTAACTACAAAAGCTCTTGACAACTCGACTCAATATGAGATGTGGATAGGAAGAAAACCAAAAATTAAGGATTTGAGGGTATTTGGGTGTGTTGCTCACATGAGATCAATAGGAAGCCATCTCACAAAACTAGAAGACCGACGTATGAAAGTGGTACATCTTAGAGTTGAAAAAGGATCAAAAGCATATCTATTATTTGATCCTAATACTTGGATATCTGAATTAGTAAAGATGTACAATTCAAGGACGATAAGCCATGGTATTGGGGGGAAAACCATCCAAGATTCAAACCAATCCTAGTGTGATTTTCACTATAGAAGGTTACACAAAGAAAGAATATCAAGTTCATGAAGACATGCAACATGATACACCTGAAACAGACACTACTAGCCTTGAATCACAACATAATTCTCATGGATCCACACAATCTACCCCATCAAGCTCAACAAATGAACATACATATGATTCAACAAGTTTTAACTCAACAATATCAAATAAGTTTTTGAAGTATCGCTCTTTGGCTGCTGTATATATATATATATATATATATATATATATATATATATATATATATATATATATATATATATATATATATATCAGTGTCGGAATGAAAAAACCCGTCGCCGCCGCATCGCGCGGCTATGCTACTAGTATATATATATATATATATATATATATATATATATATATATATATATATATATATATATATATATATATCAGTGTTGCAGAAATCGGCCTAATCGGCCGACTAATCGGCGATTAATCGCTAATCAGACCTCAACCGATGAGATTTATTGCTAATCGGGTCTGGTCAATACAGGTCAAAGTCGGAATTAATCGGACCTAATCGGGTTTGATCAACGCAGGTCAAAGTCGGACCTAATCGGCCCTAATCGGACCTAATTTCCGATTAATCACTTTTTTTTGTAGGATTAAAATTAGATTTACAAATTTTTGAATAATTTTCTTAATAATTAATGGTCCCTGATTAATCTCCCGATTAATCTCCGCCTAGCCGATTAATCCCGAATCGCTTGTCCACCGATTAACGGCCGATTAGCGATTTCTGTAACCATGATATATATATATATATATATATATATATATATATATATATATATATATATATATATATATGATGAAACCGAGGAATTATTACTTATACGTTATAGTGCAGAACCAACTACTTACTCTATTGCAAGTATGAACCATAAGTGGGCTGATACCATGAAAAGTGAGTTAGAGTCAATTGAAAATAATAAAACTTGGAGTGATGTTGAGCTGTAATTTGGAAGGAAACCTATTAGGTTAAAAAGGGTTTTCATACTAAAATAGGATCCAACTGGAAAAGTATTAAAGCATAAAGATATATTGGTAGCAAAGGGGTATATATAAAAGTAATGGATTGACTTTGACGAAGTGTTTGCACCAGTTGCAAGAATGGAAAAATGCAGATACTACTTGCACTTTTAGCTAAAAACGGGAGGTTGGTACATTACCTTGACGTGAAGACGACATTCCTAGATGGAGACTTAGAAGAAGAAGAAGTGTATGTTACACAACCAGAAGGGTTCGAGAATAGTGACCAACAAAAGAAGGTGTACAAGCTCCATAAGCACTCTATGGACTACGTCAAGCATCTAGATAATGTTACTCAAGATTAGATAATTATTTTAAAAGGCCTTGGCTTTAAACGATGTCTACAAGAATATGTAGTCTACACGAGAAACAATAATAAGATGATACTTATATTGGGAATATATGTAGATTGTTTCATCATCACAGAGAGTTGCAAGAATGAAATAAAACACTTCAAAGAACACATGAATCAAGAATTTTAAATGAGTGATCTTGGACCATTATTATATTACCTGGGAAGTGAAGTGCTTCAAGAAAAAGGAGGGATTTCCTTAAAACAATCATGGTATGTGAAAGTTATTCTTGAAAAAACAAGAATGCTGGATTATAACATGTGTAAGAGTCCAATGGAGCCTAAGGTGGAATTATCCAACGACGAATATGGTGAACTAGTTGACACCACTGAATATCGAAGCATCATTGGAGGTTTGAGGTACTTCACAAACACCAAGATGGATATCTCATACGCCATAGGAATGATAAGTAGATATATGGATCATCCTACTATCAAACATATGCAAGTGATAAAGCATATACTTAGGTATATTAAAGGTACAACGGATTATGGGTTAGCTTATGTCACATTTAGCATTTTTGGCTAGGAAATTCTATCTACATGTAATCAACTCTTGTATAAATTATAACTTTCAATTGATATTATGCACTATGCTCATTAAAAAACAACTATTTGAATCGAAACTCACTCGTGAAGTCCAAAACCTAATTCAATACATTTCACACATTCAAATGTCGGTTTGTAACCCTAATGTCCCGGTTTAAACTCAGAATGGACCAGGATCCTCTTATTGGGCCTAACAAGCCAGTAAACTCTCAATTTGGTTATTTTGGGTCAAGGAACCCTATTTGGGCTCTAGTTGGACCCACATTCATTAAACCATAGCATTTTGGGCCATGTTGGGCCTAAAATGACTCACTTCATTTTCATGGGCCTTAATGGGCCGAAAACCCATTATGTTTGCCCTTTTAGGCCGTAAACCCATAGGAGGGCTCAATGGGCCGAAAAATTTCATATTGGGCCTCATAAATTTTGAATATATATTCAAAAATGGCCCAAATAATTCTTTTCTCTTCCTCCTTACTCCATTCTCGACTTTATTATATATAAAAAAATAAAATAAAAATAAAACTAGGATGGATAAAAACTTGACACCTCAACTTTAACTAAAGGATTTCCATGCACATTGTATAACATTTATCTATGAAATCTCATATTTCCATCTACATCTCTTCTTACCTCTCTCTTCTCTCTTCTTTCCTCCTTATTCTCGGCTACCTCTCTCTTCATTTCAAACTTCACTTTTACTTCTAAACTTTTGTAATAACTCTCAACAAAGCTCTCATTTCCTTCTACGAATTCGTGTGTGCTAGAGTGTGTGTCCAAGAACACTTCATCAAAGATCATCACTTTTGGGTATGCTACTCTCTAAGTAAGATGATTAACTTCATTTTATGCTAATCCTTCACTCCTTAACACTCTATTTCATGATCCATGCTTATAAAATCACTTAGAAATCGAATATCTCTTCAAATAAGTGAGTTAGGCTGAAAACTCCTCCCATGTTCTTCACAAACTGAATCCATCAAACCAAAGTGAGTTCATACCCCCTATGTTTGGTTTTTACTATGTTTTGGGGGAGAATACAAGTTGTTTTGTGTAGATCTATGTGTATATGCATGATTATGTGTGTTTTTCATGATATATGGTGTGATTATGTGTATAAACTTCATAAACTCAAAAATATGCTAAAATATGAGGTTATTTGTAGAACATAACACTTGATACAACTTATTATGCAAAGAAAAGGGTTAAAACGTTCTTTAAAAGTAAGAAAATCGTATAACAGGGCCAAAAATGACAAAATAATAAAAAAGTGAAGTTATTATATAACTCACGGTTTTGAAGGGACCAAAAAGGATTTATTTTGAATAAGTATGGATCTTTATGGTATTTATCATTTTAAAAGGGCTAAAAGTGTAAATTTTCACAAATGGGCCTCATATTGGCCTTTCACGGTTTTTGAGGTAAGTTTGTAAATTTTTGGACTTTTGTGGGCTTGAGTGTCATTTTAAACAAAGTTGAGCCAAAAATGTTATTTTTCGGTTATATGGGCTGAAAATGATAATTTTATCAAACTTGGGCCAAAAAGGATAAATTCTATGCTTTTGGTCCAAAAATGTAAAACTTCATACACTTGGGCTGAAAATGATATTTTTGACAAAAGTTGGTTAAAAATGTTATTTTATTTGAAACTGGCCTTAAATGTAAACTTTTGGTCTTAAGGGACCTAAAAAGTCAATTTCACCAAAAATATGCCTAAATTGAAATTTTTTAGTCTAATGGACCAAAAATGTCAATATTACAAAAAGTGGCCTTTTTTCATGACATTTTGGAAAACGATTGAACAAGAACGAACATTACAATAACAAACGAGTCAAATACGTTAAACTCACTTTTATTGGTCCTGAAATATACATTACATACTTAGTGGGCCTTAGTTGTCCTTTTGCATGCTTATTGGGCCTGGAATATACATTACATGCTTAGTGAGCCTTAGTTGTCCTTTTGCATGCTTATTGGGCCTGAAATATACATTACATTCTTTGTGGGCCTTAGTTATCCTTTTGCATGCTTATTGGGTCTGGAATATACATTACATGCTTAGTGAGCCTTAGTTGTCCTTTTGCATGGTTATTGGGCCTGGAATATACAATACATGTTTAGTGGGGCTTAGTTGCCCTTTTACATGCTATTAGGCTTGGAACCTACATTACATGTTTATTTGGGCCCTTGTGGTCCATTTATATGCTTGTGACTTCGTACATTCACATACATATACTTTGGGCCTTGTATACATACAACACATTTGGAAAACATTATTTAATACGTTAAATTGTGTGATACTATGTTCGCGTAAATTTAGTTAAGTTTCTTCTGAGACACGTATTCATCTGTACCTATCTAGCATACAAACTTAAGTCCTATAGTTATAACTAGAGTATCCTGGAGGGAGAGCGGGAGTTTGTGTATAAATCTATACGGGGATGACACCCCACGCCTGAGCTGTTCGCTACAGTTAGACTAGGCCAATCTAGGGCGACAAACCTTACCTTAAACAAGTCGGCGCCTGAAAAACGTCATGACAGGCAGATCAGTCATATCAAGTATTGTTATAACAAACTCACAGAGAAATTAACTCCATCATAAAATTTACGGAATACATTTACAGTTTGGTAACACAGGAACATACATACACTGGTACTCAGTCTTAGGGTGTTAAGACCATAACGTTTTATAAACAGACTGTATCAGATTGTCTGTGAAAAACATACAACTATACAATGCCTTCTACTTACAACAGAAAATATTGGATTTTCTAGGGTCATTCACTTGATACATTTTCAAACATTAACACACATGTATTAATACAAGATCGGACACAAACATTTTAAACCGTTTTTAGAAAATATCGAATTTTCTGGTGTTTAAAAAGTAATACAAAACATTTTACTCAAACATTCTTATGAACTCACCAACATTATATGTGTTGACGTTTTCAAATTAACCTGTATTCTCATGGAATCATTAAGTAGAAAGGTCGACATGAACATGTGGAAATTGTCATATTTTGTATCATCATACATTAACTATTTGGGAATGTGATATTTAATTCAATACTTGATCTAAACAATGATGGTTGTATTTGGTATGTATGATGATGATGTTTTTCGTGTTTTATTTATATTTACTGTGATGATATTCCAAGATGAAGTCACCCAAACCCCAAGACGTTTCCGCCAATTTCTTTCGGTTTCCGGGGGGGGGGGGGGGTGTGACAGATTGTTATCAAAGCAATGTTTATAATGAACTGGCATATCTAGTCATACAAGATATGCGACTATAAATACATTGGAACTAAAATACTCTGAACAAAATAAAAATCCATAGCTTTGTGTGAATTTTAGGGTAATAATATAATAAGAAACAGTAAAAGTCTTTGGAGGATTTGAACATTGTTGTTAAACCCCGGACAGTTATGTAGTCGTATTGGGTTAAATGTAGCATGATCAACTACGTTTATTCAAAATACGACCAACATGTGCTCGGGAGTAATCATAATGGTCAATGAACCAAAAACTTACCATCTAATTATCCAAAGAATTATGGAACCAAACCTAAACAATTAAAATACTATAGAAGTATTTTAGAATGCTAATTATGAACACTCCGCACACACTTCTCACCCCTCCGTTTCTCGTGTAGTCATCATGGAAGAGTTCCAATACGGTGTCCTTTACTATCAGGCCTTGGTGGCCTATTGATTAATCGAGGGAGAACCTGGTGTGGTTCAAAGGGCAGATCTAGGTTAAGGACCTGAGGAGTATATGGAGACAGACTATGAGCACGAGAAATCCGATGAGGAGACGGAAGAAGTAGGGGAAATTGAGGAAGTCCCTAGTGAGTCTCACTCTTCAAAGATGATACAGGAAAACATGATAAATATGTTATCAAATCATTTCCGAAGAAAAACATGATAAATATGTTATCAAATCATTTCCGAAGAAATGTATTTTATTCGCTTAAACCATTGGGATGTCATTGTCAATACAAAAACATAAGCATAAACAAAACTTACACTCATTTACACTAGTGATCTACTTCTCTTTTAATCTCTCAGTGTAAAGCAACTTCGTATCGATACCTGTGATACAATTAAACTGAAGGGGTCAGGCTTAGGAGCCTAGTGAGCATATAGGGTTTTCACCCCACAATAGTTAAATTTATTATGCTTAAACATCAAACAATCAACCCAATTACCCAATCCCCATTATCTTATTCATTTCTTAAGGATTTACCCTAAGAATCAACTATCACTCATTCCTAAGGATTCAACCTAAGGAACAGGCATGAAGTCCATCGCTGCCCAAGGTTTATATTACAAGCACGAACAACGTCGATCCCCACATACTGATCCTATATAGTGATCTTACTAGATCTAGCCTAAAGGATCGATATGAACAACAACGAAACTGCTTCGGAAATTCCCTAGCAACAAACGAGGATCGAAGAAGACATCAAATTAATGGAATAAGTTTAACCACGAACCTTTGTTCGTAAGAAAAGAACCACCAAACAATTAAGTCAGGGATAATTATTAATGCCTAGGTTGTGGTCTAAATATCATGAGGTATATAACCCCCAGACGCACCCTATCC
Organism: Lactuca sativa; assembly: GCF_002870075.4. NCBI lineage: Eukaryota > Viridiplantae > Streptophyta > Magnoliopsida > Asterales > Asteraceae > Lactuca > Lactuca sativa. Next base: position 198,831,894 of record NC_056623.2, read on the forward strand.
GGCAATGGAAATGCTGACTAATGCCTAGGCTGTGGTCTGAATATCGTGAGGTATATAACCTCCAGACTCACTCTTATCCGACATCGAGAATGGAAACACTAACTAATGCCTAGGCTGTGGTCTGAACCCCCATACTCACCCTATCCGGCATCGGAAACGCTGACTCATGAAGCTCGTCCGATCACTTCATAAAAGAAACAAAGACTCCAAAGCTATTCAAAATAAAGGTACAGTGAAAATACTAATAAAGTACTCCCGTACACTCCCGTACCCCGACACATAATAGTGTCAAAAAGAAGAACTAACGGATGAACACATAGTTCAAAAACACCTAATGAACATATAGTTCGAGAACACCTTACGAACACATAGTTCTAACATACCTACCGATTACAAGTCTGCTAACGTTCCACTGGACTATCTAAAATAGTCTGTGGCCGTTGTCTATACTTTGCTAGATGACTAGATCATCTTAAACATCGATACCTCTCATCACCTTTATTTCATCACACATCATCTAATTCATCTACCCATGTTTTACCCAACATATTTGTAGATAAAAATACATATAAAGTTTAAAACTTGTATAAAACATCTATTCAACAATCACCTTAATTAAACAATTAATATAATTACACATAGCACGCATTTTAAAGAAAATACTTCATATATATGTGCAAGGTGAAAGTGACTATACACTCACATGATTTAACGATAACCGGGCATCACTTCATTGCCTAAAACGATCGTTTCTAATAAAATCGGGAGTTTTATTGAGAAACCGGGCTCTGCGAGGGTCGGGCTTCGAAACCGAAAAAATAAATTTCTCGGGCTTCTCGGGCACTCCGGGACGTGTTCCGAGCGTTGGAAATGATCTCGGGGCTTCGGGGGATGTGAAATAGCCAAAATATTGAAAAAGGGGCCAAAATTGCCAATTTTCCAAAAGTACCCGGGAAGGCTCGCAAGCCTTCTATATATAGGGCCGAGGTTCGGACGCAAAGTAGTGAGAAGAAGACACGCATCGCAGTCGGCGAGGTTCGGAGGCTAAAGGTGGTGCGAGGCTCGGACAGGTGTTGTTTTCGGATGGGTCCAGCTCTGGATGACTCACCGAGATCGGACACGGGGTGCACACGCGTCGGATGTGCGAGGGCTGAGGCTTCGGTCGAATCAGGAAGCGACACGCCTCGCCAGATGGCCTCGGGTGACTCAGCAATTTGGATACGTGGCGCGCTACGAGCGAAGGTGACGTGACATTTCCGGGTGAAGCTCATCCATGCGAAATTTCTCGAATTTTGTGACAAAATCTTCTAAAAGTCATAACTTTCGCATACGAGCTCCGTTTTTGATGTTATTTATATGTACGCGTAGGTAAAATTACGCTCTACAACTTTCGTTTAGACTTCATCGGCTAATTTTGACTTTAATTTTTATATTATTATTTTTAACAGACCGGGACATGAAATCCGTTAAAAATCCTTATCTTCTTCCTCCGACATTCGTTTTTGTCAGACTTTTTACCGTTGTGCTACTATTGACGAGACCTTCAATTCTTGTTTAGTTTGTGTCGGCTAAAAATCACTCGATCTAAAATTCGAGTTTTTAGTTGTCTACTGCTAAGCTGAAACTTAGAAAAATCATAACTTCCTCATATAAAGTCAGATTTGGACGTTCTTTTTATACATAATCTCGGTTTAACGAACACTACGACTTTCGTTTAGATTACCAAGGCTAAAAAGTAGTTTATCAAAATCTCACTTTTTACGACATTCGGGCCCGTGCCTGTTTTGTCGCGAAACTTCGAAAGGTCATAACTTCTTCGTTATAACTCGGGTTTTGGTATTCTTTATATATCCGTAATCCTTGTCACGCCCACTACAAGTTTCTTAATAGATATCAGCTTTATCTAATATTTATTTTTTGCTCTCATTTTTATTCTTAATTAATTAACTCCTAGTAATTAAGCATAAAACACATAATTTTCATATAATTCCCTTTCATTTCTTCAAAATGAGTTACAAAGGTTAACCTAGACTATCATGTCAATATTAATGCCTAGCCTAGAAACACGAGCGTTACACTAAAAGGATTATTACTAGTGAATGCAATTATATATTTTATCGTGATGTTGTTATCTGTGATGTGTTCTATTATTCTTATTTCATGTTGTTGTATGCATTCATTTACACGCATAACCAAATCACTGAAACTGTTCTATATTCAAGAAATCTCGAAACCAGAATGCACTAAATACTCATCATCTTTCTGCTCCATGACAGAAGATGCCACGAAGATCCCTGCGTAGGAACAACAACAACGCAGATGCACCACCACCACTGCCTCCACCAGAGGTGAACTTGGCTGCATTCCAAGCAGTAGTTTTAGCTGCCGTTACAACAGCACTGGCACACATTCATAGCGGGAATAACGGTGGAGGTAACAGGCAAGGAGCTGGAAGCTCAAACCAAGGGATGAACCAAGGACCTACAAAGGTCTGTACCTATAAAGATTTCACAAATGCCAAGCCTCGAACTTTCAATGGAACTGGAGGCGTGATAACTCTAAAGCGGTGGATAGAAAAATTTGAATCAGTTTTCAAAATTTGCGGATGTCCTGAGGAATGCAAAGTGAAATTTGAAGCTTGCACATTTTTCGATCAAGTGCTTTCCCGGTGGAATGGTCATATGGAGGCCATGACATTTCCTGTGGAAAATGCTATGCAATGGGAGGAACTTAAGAAAATGTTAATGGCGGAGTACTGTCCAAGAGGGGAGATCCAAATAATGGAGCAGGAACTGTAGAATCTCACGGTACAGAACTCAGACATTGATGCTTACATCTCAAGGTTTAGTGAATTGTCACTTTTGTGTCTAGGTATGATCATATCCGAGGGGAAAAAGATTGAAAGATTCATTTAGGGATTAACCTCTCCAATCCAAAGAAATGTAATAACAGTAAACCCTAAAACGTATGACAATGCTAAAAGACTAGCCAAGAAGTTATACAACCATGGCAACAAGAAGGGTGCCAAAACTGGGAAACTGAAGTCAAGAAGGAGGGAAACAAAAAAAAGGAATGGAATAACAAACGAAAAGGATGAAAAAACTAAGGGTCATCGAAAAAGCAACAAACTGTAGCAGTCCACGCTGCTACTGCATAGGTTGCCCAAGCACCACATGCTGCAGCGTCATCTATGCAAACCAACACCAAACCCTACTCAAGAAACCTACCGAAGTGCAACAAATGTAATTAATATCATCATGGAAAATGAAAAGATATGCAGTGTGCTAACTGCAACTGTACGGGCCATACCGCCCGATACTGCAAATCTCCACCTCAACCCAACCAGCATCACAACAACAACAACAACAACAACAATAGCACCAACAACAACAATGCAGGGAAGAGTCACACTTGTTACGGATGTGGGGGAACAGACCATTATAGACGAAACTAGCCCATAGCCAATGCCTAAGGCACTGAAGGATCGGGCAGAGTCCTCGCAATAGGGGCAGGGTGAAGCGGTTCAGGATCCAACCGTTATCACTGGTATGTTCCCACTCAACAACATCTTTGCATGCATTTTGTTTGATAGTGGCGTTGAACGAAGCTTTGTGAGTAATAAATTCAAACAACTATTAAACCAACAACCCTAGAAGCTAAGCGAAGCCTTCACGGTGGAAATGGCTAATGAGAAAACCGAAACAGCAAAAGATATATACAGAGGGTGTACGCTCACATTAAATAATCATTCATTCCAAATCGATTTGATGTCGGTAGATATTAGGAGCTTTGATGTGATTATATGTATGGATTGGTTAAGCCCCCACCATGTCGACATTATGTGCCACGAAAAGGCCATTCGCCTTCACCTCCTTAACCAAGAAACCCTAATAATCTACGGCGATAAGTCGGGCATCAATCTCCGTCTCATCTTGTGCATCAAAGAAAAAAAGTGCTTGCACAAGAAGAACCAAGCATTCCTTGCTCATGTGGTGGATAAGCGAAAGGAAGAGACGAACATCAATAATATCCCGAAGGTATGAGATTTTACCGATGTATTCCTTGAAGATCTCCCAGGGATACCACCCGAGAGACAAATCGAATTCAAAATTGACCTCGTACAAGGGGCAATGCCAATTGCCAAATCACCCTACAGACTGGCTCCTACAAAAATGCAAGAACTATCAAGTCAACTGAGCGAACTCCTAGATAAAGGATTCATTAGGCCGAGTTTCTCACTGTGGGGAGCTCCGGTCCTGTTCGTCAAGAAGAAAGATGGATCCTTCAGAATGTGCATCGATTATAGGGAATTGAATAAGCTCACCAACAAAAATTGATACCCACTTCCACGGATCGATGATCTATTCGACCAGCTTCAAGGGGCTAGTTATTTTTCTATAATAGATCTGAGATCCAGTTATAATCAACTCCGAGTCTGGGAAGATGATATTCCGGAAATTGCTTTCCGAACTCTATTTGGCCATGTCGAATTTGTTGTTATGTCATCCGGTCTAACAAATGCTCCTGCAGCATTTATGGACCTCATGAACCAAGTTTGCCGCCCATTCCTTGATAATTTTGTAGTCGTATTCATTAACGACATTCTCGTATATTCTAGAAGCAAAGAAGAGCACGGTCAACACCTGCGACAAATTTTGGAAACACTCAGAGCAGAAAAGTTGTACGTGAAGCTCTCCAAGTGCGAATTATGGATTCGCAAAGTAAACTTTTTGGGTCATGTGGTTAGCAAGGAGGGGATACATGTAGATCCTGATCAAGGCTATTAAAGGTTGGGCAACTCCCAAGACGCCAACGGAAATTCGACAATTCTTGGGTCTTGAAGGTTACTACATAAGATTTATTCATAATTTTTCTTAGATAGCAAAACCTCTCACCACCCTAACCCAGAAAGATGTACCATTCAATTGGAGTATCAAGCAAGAAATGGCATTTTAGACATTAAAGCAAGCTCTCTGAAGTGCTCCGGTGTTGTCCTTGCCGAAAGGAACATAAGACTTCGTGGTGTATTGTGAAGCATCGAACCAAGGGATGGGTTGTGTGTTGATGCAATGTGGAAAGTTGATTACATACGCATTCAGGAAACTAAAAACCAACAAAGTAAACTATACGACACATGATCTTGAGCTGGGAGCAGTGGTCTTTGCTCTTAAAATATGGAGGCACTACCTTTATGGTACCAAATGCACCATTTTCACGCACCACAAAAGCCTCCAGCATATCTTGAACCAGAAAGAACTGAGCGTGAGGCAGCGAAGATGGATTGAGCTGCTAAACGATTATGAGTGGGAGATCAAGTATCACCTATGCAAGGCTAACGTTGTCGCCGATGCCTTAAGCAGGAAAGAGTACTCGGGTCGCCGAGTGAGGACGCTAGCCATGACCATCCATTCCTACCTAACCTCGCATATCTAGGAAGCTCAGTTTGAGGCCATGAAGCTAGAAAATGCAATAAATAAAACGTTGTGTGGGATGGATAAAAACCTTGAAGCCAAAGAGGACGGAGCTTACTACTTCATGAATAGAATCTGGGTCCCAAAATTTAGGGGATTCAGAGACATAGTCATGAACGAAGCTCATAAGACGTGACATTTCATCCATCCGGGTTCCGATAAAATGTACCTGGACATCAAACAACATTATTGGTGGCCAAATATGAAGGCATAGATCGCCATTTATGTAGGCAAGTGTCTCACTTGTGCCAAGGTTAAATTAGAAAACTAGAAGCCCTCGGGATTGCTGCAACAACCTGAAATTACCGAGTGGAAATGGGAAAGGATTACAATGGATTTCATAACCAAGCTACCTAAGACAACGGATGGATTGGACATTATCTGGGTGATTGTCAATAGGTTAACTAAATCTGTCTATTTCCTGCCAATAAAGGAATCATACAAGACAGAATGATTAACACGAATCTATATAAAAGAGATCGTGAGACTTCATGGGGGTACCAGTATCTATTATCTTGAATCGGGATAGTAGATTTACTTCAAGATTTTGGCAGTCACTCCAGAAAGCTATGGGAACATAACTAGACATGAGCACTACCTATTACCTCCAAACAGACGACCAAAGGGAGCGGACCATTCAAACACTAGAAGACATGCTCCGAGCCTGCGTAATTAATTTTGGCAAAGCATGGGATACCCACTTGCCCTTAATTGAATTCTCGTATAACAATAGCTATCACTCGAGCATTAAGGTGGCTCCTTTCAAGGCCTTGTATGGCAAAAAATGTCGATCACCTCTTTGATGGGCTGAGGTGGGTGACACTCAATTGGCAAGAGGACAGACACAAAACAACACTTTCACGGGACCTGAGATCATTCGGGAAATGACAGAAAATAATACAAATCAAGGCACGACTCCAAGAAAAGCATTACTGAAAAAAGAGCTATGCTAATAAACGGAAAATCCTTTGGAATTCCAAGTCGAAGATCGAGTGCTATTGAAGGGCTCTCCCTAGAAAGGGGTGATCTATTTTGGGAAGCCGAGAAAATTAAATTCGTGATACATCATATAACGTCCCAAAATTCAAGACTAAAAATTTCTTTTAATAAAATATTACTTAAAGTAAAATTGTCGATTCAAAGCATAATCAAAGTAATAGTTTTCAAAATACATGTTCATTATCAGAGTACTACATCCCAGGCTGTCTAAAATATGGTGTGTGCCATGCGATCATCCCGAGCTCCATCATCCGCTACCGGAAGTACCTGAAACCAAAACTAAAAACCGTAAGCACAAAGCTTAGTGAGTTCCCCACCTTACCACATACCATGCAAACATACATCATACATACTGCCAGGCTATTCTGGGGTGCCTAACTACCCTGTACGGCCATTCTGGGGTGCCGACTACCCGTGCGGCCATTCTGGGGTTGTGTCAAGCCATTCTGGGGTGCTGACTACCCGTGTCAAGCCATTCAGGGGTGCTGACTACCCATGTCAAGCCATTTTGGGGTGCTGACTACCCGTGTCAAGCCATTCTGGGGTGCTGACTACCCATCGATCCTAACGACCGATCCTCGGGGACTATTTCACCCCTTACTGCTACTAGCACATATATCGTAACATAACATATTATCAGACATATCTGGGGTGTCTGACCTACCCTTCGGTCTTAACAACCGAACTCTACTACTATCACATACACATATCATAACGTAACAGATTATCAGACATATCTGGGGTGTCTGAACTACCCTTCGGTCCTAACAACCGAACTTGGGTACTGGTCCCCTCCTACTACCTCTATCGCATATAACATAACAGGCCAGCATGCAAACATATCATCACATATTGTCAGACGTTTCTGGGGTGTCTGACTACCCTCCGGTCCTAACAACCGAACTCTACTGATGAGCCAGGGAGCCCCGTCCATGCTCCTACTGATAGTGAGATACGGGCCCAGCCCGCACTCACTCTTTCCCTAACTTAGGCCTCGCCCCTGATCTGCTGCTAATAAGATATGGAACACCATCCACACTCTGCTATTGGTGAGGTACGGGACCTCGCCCACACTCACCACCCTACCAGGCACATACAAGTATCACACAGACAACAAGTATAAACTATCACATAAACCATTCCTTGGGCACCCGCCCGCTAACATTGGACCTCGTCCTAAACAACATACTAGCATACGATGCCTAGGGCTAACCCCCGGGTCTTCTACTCATATCTACATGGGCCGGCATTGTGGCCGTAGACGCATTCACACAAAGGGAAACTCACCTGATACTGCTAAACTGCTGCTGCTAATCCCTTTGACCGCTACCTGACCACTGACTCCGAACTGCTGCTCCACTAGCTCCCCGAGCTACCAATATCAACATAACACTTAGTCTAACTGACCTCCAAAGGTCAACTAAGTCAACTCTTGCCAATGACAAATTCCTGGTCAAAGTCAACCTTTCCAGGTCAACCCTACTCGCCGAGTCCACATACTGACTTGCCGAGTTCATATACTCAGGGTCCTTCCATTCGCGACATGACTCGCCGAGTCCAACGATTTTCGAGTCCTAACCTGTCCAACTCGCTGAGTCTCCACCCGACTCACTGATTCGAATCTCAACTCGAAGGGTTTGGGGCTACGCGACCTGACTCGCCGAGTCCAAGAACAGACTCGCCGAGCACAAGGAAATCTTCATCCAACTCGCCGAGTTGTTTATCCAACTCGCCGAGTTCATGCCCATCTTCATCCGACTCGACGAGCTGTTCATCCCACTCGTCGAGTTCCTCCTCATCTTCATGTTACTCGCCGAGTCCACTCGAAGGACTCGCCGAGTCCATTCAGATCTACATACATGCAGAGGACTTTTGAGTCATGCATGGACTCCAAACTGTAGATCTACCCTTCCCAAGCCTATTCCCCACGTAAAGTTGCAAACTTTACGTATAGAGAAGGAGATCTAGGCACAATCCACCATAAACTAGGGTTTAAGACCAAGAGGCTCCGAAATCGACTTAATGGCTGATAGTTTGTGCTTCTCTAGGCCATAACACACTTGGATCTGACGTAGCAACTCCAGATCCGGCTTCTAACTCAATTGGGTGGCAAACCATGGCTTAAAAGCCCCAAATCTCACAACCATAGAAGATCTAAAAGAGAGAAACGACTTATTACCTTCAGATGCTCAGAAATGTTCCCCAATCTTCAGATCCAAGACCAATTCTTGAAGCCTCAATGATTTCCCCTTTTTCTTCTTCCTTCAAATCACTCAATATGGCTTGGGAGCTTTAATGGGCAACAATGGGGCGTGGGGTTCGATGTTCTAGGTGCAGGAGGTAGTAAAGGGACCCTAGGAAGGAGATTAAGGCGTTTATAAAGGCTCCAAGTCCCGAATTTAGGGTTTTCCTCGCACAGACCAGACTCGTTGAGTCACCTTGGCCGACTTGCCGAGTCGGTCACTTACTCCTCGACTCGGATCCCGCTCGGACTCGCCGAGTTCCTCCTTGGACTCGCCGAGTCGCCCCTAAAAATTAGGGTTTCTTTCCTTTCTTGGCCTTCCAGATTTTGGGTGTTACAACTCTCCCCCACTTAAACTAAACTTCGTCCTCGAAGTTTGCCATGGTCCACCGCCTGCGATCTGCTTCCAAAACCCACCAATTATCCCAACACCAGTTGCCTACCTTCGCTGGTCTTCCACCTGGTCATTCTGACTAACATAAACCCCACGGATAAAACCTCGGGTCAAACCTGACCCTGAACAACTTAGAAACACAACTTACTCAACCGACAATCCTTCTGGTACTCACTGAGTATTGCACTGAACCTATAGGGGTTCACCCCTTCTTTCCTTGCACAATTCCTTGCCTTCCCAAGGCAAAGCTCCATAACCAACTATTCCTTCTGTCATTGTGAAGGCCCTATCCTTCACCAACTCCATCACCCCCGCTATTACCAGTACGGGCATCACCGTCAGTAACCACTGACGCTCCCCTCTGCCAAAACTTGGTGCCGAGCACCCCTCGATTTAAGTAACTGAATTCCACCATACACTGCTTACCCGCAGTACTACTGACTGAAAATCCTGCTATTCCTTGTCTGCCTTCCGGATGAACTGAGACCACCTTGGTCCCTACCAACCTATCAGTGTCTAGATTATCGGCTCCTACCGGTAGCTAGTCCCAACACCACCACTAGTCGCTCCCAGCGACTTCCGAAGAAACTTCGACCACCTATAACTGCTCAATCTATTCTGCTATTCAGGCACTACAAACCTCGGATCCCCGATCCCCTAACTTGACACTAAGGTCCCTACCAGGTCCCACCTGTGCTGCTAAAACTCACGGGCCCCGCCCACGGGTCTCACCCAACCATATCCTGGAGCGGCCTCTCCCAAGGTCTCACCTCTCTAGGGCTATACATGCAACTCCCTATCATTCTCATCCACTACCCATTCCTGATCCCTATCTGATCACTAGGAGATAAGGGACTCGCCCCAACTCTGCTAACGTAGCTACTAAGGAATGCTACGGCTTACCCATAGTATTACATCACCATCCATTGCTGACTGCTAGTGAATGCTACGGCTGCCCCGTAGTCTTACAACACTTCCACCACTGACTGCTAGTGAATGCTACGACCACCCCGTAGTCTTACATCACTTCCTACCACTGACTGCTAACACGAAGGCACCCATGTGCCATTAGCTCTCAAGATCCTCATTCTGACTCCCCCGAGCCCTTCGGGCGATCCACAACCTGAATTCCCAACCACGCACTAACCATTACCATCACACGCACTAACTGATGGGGAGTTTCTCAAACTCCCAACCCTGAATCCTCAATCCATCAAACGATGAACTACTTCTTTTCCTTCTCGGAGGTCATGTACTCATTCTGGGTCTGCGCTCTCCTATCTGGGCACACTCGGAGGATTCTCCCCCACTTCGATCCTGCTTACCCCTTGCTGCTCAATACTCAAAAGAGATCCCAACCTTTGCTGCCATTCCATAATCAATCTACTAAGGAACCCAAGCCTGTCATGGCTAGGGATATAACCATTCCATGTCTAACACCATGACACTTCGAACTAGCGAGACGTACCAAATCCCGTCCAAGCATGCTACAGTTACTGCATCCTTTGTAACCTCCTTCTATAGAGCACATCCCCTAATTACCATACAAATGTCCAAGGTATGCAGATGGCATATAACATAATCACAAGCAAGCCACACCATAATACAATACTTATACCAAAATTGATGCAGAACCATAACAATATAATCATAACATAAGCTGACAGAAAGAGGAAGATTCATACCCACATCCTGCTCTAAAGAACCCCCAAATCATCCTTCCTTCCGAGGCCTCCGATGATACTGAGGCTGCTCCTCCCGCTAAGCGGGGCAATTTGCCCTGACATGACCAGGCTGATGACAACGATGGCATAACTCTACTCCTATTGTGCATTCTTGGCGTCTATGACCCTTCCATCCGCATCTGCCGCACTTAGACTTGCTGCACATGCCAACCCGTACTCCCTTCTTCCTCGTGCAACCATCTCGACCCTGCGGGCCCCTGAAACCAACTACGATAGTGTCCGACTGCCCATCCTGCCGAACTAGACCGGAAGACCGCTTCCTCTTCCTTAGATGACTATCCGAGCCAATCTCCCATCCATGGGTCATAGTGACCATTTCACCCATTGCCTGGACAGCTGAGGTCCGCCTTTCAATCCCGATGACCACTTTATCGGTGATACGCCCAATGGTGTTTGGTAACTCTTCCTGTAGAGCCTGCGAAACCTCTGCATCAATCCAATCCTTTAAATGACCCTCCTGAAAACATGATGCACCATTCACTTTTGACCCCAATCTACAAAAGCTAGTGGTAGGATCCTTCTTCCAGAAGGATCCCAGAGACCCACAAGCTTCGGGCTCCGGATGAGCCCCCACCTGCTCTGCTACAATCTCGGCCCGGAGGGCCCCGAGGCGGCTATCCAAAAGCTCCACAAGAGCCTCCTTAACCGAATCAAAAATCACAGGAGTCTGATCAATGATGTTGCGCATAATTTCTGCTGAAATAAACCTTCTCGTCCAATCATCAATCTGTCCGACTCCAGAGTCAGAGCCAGATCCCTTTCCGGCACCTGAACTGCCCACTGGTATCTCTCGCAATGCCACCATGCTGAAAATATAACACAATCACTGCTGCGAGACCAAACACATGCACTGCCAGGTTCCTAGTCTTGTCTTGGTGTTTCCCAAATCGAGTACGGATCCTCTGCTTTCAGTAGTACGGGCCCATACTACCTTCCACATCTATCCGTACTTTCCTCAAGAACTGCCTTGACTCCACCAGGTCCCTTTCTACTACTTCTGCTCCGGGACTACCTCATCCTAGGCTGACCCTAGGGAAACCTTTGACTCAACTCAAACCAGTCCTCAGCTGCCGAAGGCCTCCTCGCGATGCCAATTAGCCATCACCTGGATACCACCACATGTGACGAGGCTCAGGTAATCCTTCGAGTAACAGACTCGTCCCTACAATGGTTAGACTCAAACGAGAGCTGCGCAATAGGGCCAAATCCAGCACTTTGAGATTATTCAACCTTGATCACATGTGACGTGGTGTATTCACTTAATGGCTAACTCCCATCACTCAAAATCCCACATTCCACAAAGCAAGCAACATTCAGACAAGGGTAAAATCTAACCACAACATACTCAAGCAATCATACACATATAGCAAAAATCTGAACTAACATGCAACACAAACACATAACTCAGGCATAACCTAAACAGGCTATCCTACTACTGTCTAACCCGCACTATCATGCAACTCAAAGCACATAATTAGGCACATAATGCATCCTCCCTAGATCCTTAGTCCTATTCTAGCATGCTGTTCTACTAACTGATAATCAAATCATAAACTTGTATGGGTATTTTGGGGTACTTACTTGAGCTCGGCTGATTGCATGCACCACACCCTTTTCCTCTTTTTGAACTTCTTGTCTTTATGAATTCTTTTAGCTTTTCTAAAACTGTTTTCTTTCTCAAAACTCTCTTTTTACAAAACTGTCTTTCCGTTTTGAAAACTTTTATACCAATTCCTCAGTTTGAGTTTAGACACACTCGAGAGCATGTCCGAATCCCTCAAACCAAGGCTCTGATACCAAATTGTAACGTCACAAAATTCAAGACTAAAAATTTCTTTTAATAAAATATTACTTAAAGTAAAATCGTCGATTCAAAGCATAATCAAAGTAATAGTTTTCAAAACACATGTTCACTATCAGAGTACTACATCCCAGGCTGTCTAAAATGTGGTGTGTGCCATGCGATCATCCCGAGCTCCATCATCCGCTACCGGAAGTACCTGAAACCAAAACTGAAAACCGTAAGCACGAAGCTTAGTGAGTTCCCCACCCTACCACATACCATGCAAACATACAACATACATACTGCCAGGCTATTCTGGAGTGCCTAACTACCCTGTACGGCCATTCTGGGGTGCCGACTACCCGTGCGGCCATTCTGGGGTGCCGACTACTCGTGTCAAGCCATTCTGGGGTGCTGACTACCCGTGTCAAGCCATTCTCGGGTGCTGACTACCCATCAGTCCTAACAACCGATCCTCGGGTACTATTTCACCCCTTACTGCTACTAGCACATATATCGTAACATAACATATTATCAGACATATCTAGGGTGTTTGACCTACCCTTCGGTCCTAACAACCGAACTCTACTACTATCACATACACATATCATAACGTAACAGATTATCAGACATATCTGGGGTGTCTGAACTACCTTTCGGTGCTAACAATCGAACTTGGGGACTGGTCCCCTCCTACTACCTCTATCGCATATAACATAACAAGCCAACATGTAAACATATCATCACATACTGTCAGACGTTTCTGGGGTGTCTGACTACCCTCCGGTCCTAACAACCAAACTCTACTGATGAGCCAGGGAGCCCCGTCCATGCTCCTACTGATAGTGAGATACGGGCCCAGCCCGCACTCACTCTTTCCCTAACTTGGGCCTCGCCCCTGATCTGCTGCTAATGAGATGTGGAACACCATCCACACTCTGCTATTGGTAAGGTACGGGACCTCGCCCACACTCACCACCCTACCAGGCACATACAAGTATCACACAGACAGCAAGTATAAACTATCACATAAACCATTCCTTGGGCACCCGCCCGCTAACATTGGACCTCGTCCTGAACAACGTACTAGCATACGATGCCTAGGGCGAACCCCCGGGTCTTCTACTCATATCTACATGGGCCGGCATTGTGGCCGTAGACCCATTCACATAAAGGGAAACTCACCTGATACTGCTGAACTGCTGCTGCTAATCCCTTTGACCGCTACCTGACCACTGACTCCGAACTGCTGCTCCACTAGCTCCCCGAGCTACCAATATCAACATAACACTTAGTCTAACTGACCTCCAAAGGTCAACTAAGTCAACTCTTGCCAATGACAAAGTCCTGGTCAAAGTCAACCTTTCCAGGTCAACCCTACTCGCCGAGTCCACATACTGACTCGCCGAGTCCAACGATTTTCGAGTCCTAACCTGTCCAACTCGCTGAGTCTCCACCCGAATCACTGATTCGAATCTCAACTCGAAGGGCTTGGGGCTACGCGACCTGACTCGCCGAGTCCAAGAACAGACTCGCCGAGCACAAGGAAATCTTCATCCAACTCGCCGAGTTGTTTATCCAACTCGCCGAGTTCATGCCCATCTTCATCCGACTCGACGAGCTGTTCATCCCACTCGTCGAGTTCCTCCTCATCTTTATGTTACTCTCCGAGTCCACTCGAAGGAATCGCCGAGTCCATTCAGATCTACATACATGCAGAGGACTTTTGAGTCATGCATGGACTCCAAACTGTAGATCTACCCTTCCCAAGCCCATTCCCCACGTAAAGTTGCAAACTTTACGTATAGAGAAGGAGATCTAGGCACAATGCACCATAAACTAGGGTTTAAGACCAAGAGGCTCCGAAATCGACTTAATGGCTGATAGTTTGTGCTTCTCTAGGCCATAACACACTTGGATCTGAAGTAGCAACTCCAGATCCGGCTTCTAACTCAATTGGGTGGCAAACCATGGCTTAAAAGCCCCAAATCTCACAACCATAGAAGATCTAAAAGAGAGAAACGACTTATTACCTTCAGATGCTCAGCAATGTTCCCCAATCTTCAGATCCAAGACCAATTCTTGAAGCCTCAATGATTTCCCCTTCTTCTTCTTCCTTCAAATCACTCAATATGGCTTAGGAGCTTGAATGGGCAACAATGGGGATTGGGGTTCGATGCTCTGGGTGCAAGAGGCAGTAAAGGGACCCTAGGAAGGAGATTAAGGCGTTTATAAAGGCTCCAAGTCCCGAATTTAGGGTTTTCCTCACACATACCAGACTCGCCGAGTCACTTTGGCCGACTCGCCGAGTCGGTCACTTACTCCTCGACTCAGATCCCGCTCGGAATCGCCGAGTTCCTCCTTGGACTCGCCGAGTCGCCCCTAAAAATTAGGGTTTCTTTCCTTTCTTGGCCTTCCAGATTTTGGGTGTTACACATCAGGCCATTCGAGATTCTTACCTGGATTAGTCTGGTGACATATAAGCTGCAGCTACCTGCGGAGCTCATCAACGTCCACCCCATGTTCCACGTCTCGAATCTAAAAAACTTTTTATTAGATGAAACCCTAGTCGTTCCCCTGGATGAGATCAAAGTAAATGAAAATCTCTTATTTGTTGAAGAGCATGTTGAGATATTAGATAAAGAAGTTAAGCGTACAAAACAGAGTCACATTCTGATTGTGAAGGTTCGATGGAACGCTAAGCATGGCCCGGAATTCACATAGGAACACGAAGACCAGATGAAGCTAAAGTACCCTCACCTATTCTCTAGTTCATAGTTCTATCTTTCAAAAGAATTTCGGGACGACATTCCCTCTAATGGGGAGATGATCTCACAACTAGCATTTTTGGCTAGGAAATTTTGTCTACATGTAATCAACTCTTGTAAAAATTATAACTTTAAATTGATATTATACACTATGCTCATTCAAAAACAACTATTTGAATCGAAACTTCCTCGTGAAGTCCAAAACCTAATTCAATACATTTCACACATTCAAATGTGGGTTTGTAACCCTGATGTCCCGGTTCAAAATCAAAATGGACCATGATCCTCTTGTTGGGCCTAATGGGCCAGTAAACTCTCAATTTGGTTAATTTTGTTCAAGGAACCCTATTTGGGCTTTAGTTGGACCCATATTCATTAAACCATATCATTTTTGGCCATGTTGGGCCTAAAATGACTCACTTCATTTTGATGGGCCTTAATATACCATGGACAACCTTCTTGAACTTAAATGGGCCGAAAACCCATTATGTTCGCCCTTTTGGGCCGTAAACCCATAGGAGGGCTTAATGGGCCGAAAACTTTCATATTGGGCCTCATAAATTTCGAATATATTAAAAAATGGCCCAAATAATTCTTTTATCTTCCTCCTTACTCCATTCTCAGCTTTATTATATATAAAAAATAAAATAAAAATAAAACTAGGATGGATAAAAACTTGACACCTCAACTTTAACTAAAGTATTTCCATGCACATTCTATAACATTTATCTATGAAATCTCATATTTCAATGCACATCTCTTCTCACCGCTCTCTTCTTTCCTCCTTATTCTCGGCCACCTCTCTCGTCATTTCAAACTTCACTTTCTCTTCTAAACTTCTGTGATAACTCTCAAGAAAGCTCTCATTTCCTTCGAAGAATTCGTGTGTGCTAGAGTGTGTGTTCTAGAACACTTCATCAAAGATCATCACTTTTGGGTAAGCTACTCTCTAAGTAAGATGATTAACTTCATTTTATGCTAATCCTTCACTCCTTAACACTCTATTTCATGATCCATGCTCATAAAATCCTTTAGAAATCGTAGATCTCTTCAAAGAAGTGAACTAGGCTGAAAACTCCTCCCATCTTCTTCAAAAACCGAATCCATCAAATCTAAGTGATTTCATACCCCCTAGTTTTGGTTTTTACTATGTTTTAGGGGAGAATACAAGTTGTTTTTTTGTAGATTTATGTGTATATGCATGATTATGTGTGTTTTTCATGATATATGTTGTGATTATGTGTTGTAAACTTCACAAACTCGAAAATATGCTAAAATATGATGATATTTGTAGAACATAATACTTGATACAACTTATTATGCAAATAAAAGGTTTAAAACATTACAAGGTTGTTTAAAACTAAGAAAATCATATAAGAGGGCCAAAAATGACAAAATAAACAAAAGTGAAGTTATTATATAACTCACGGTTTTAAAGGGACCAAAAAGGATTTATTTTGAATAAATATGGATCTTTATGGTATTTATCATTTTAAAGGGGCTAAAAGCGTAAATTTTCACAAATGGGCCCCATATTGGCCTTTCACAGTTTTTGAGCTAAGTTTGTAAATTTTTGGACTTTTGTGGGCTTTAGTGTCATTTTAAATAAAGTTGAGACAAAAATGCTATTTTTCGGTTATAAGGGTTGAAAATGATAATTTTATCAAACTTGGGCCAAAAAGGATAAATTCTATGCTTTTGGGCCGAAAATGTAAAACTTCATACACTTGGGCCGAAAATGATATTTTTGACAAAAGTTGGTTAAAAATGTTATTTTATTTGAACTTGCCTTAAATGTAAACTTTTGGTCTTAAGGGACTTAAAGAGTCAATTTTACCAAAAATATGCCTAAATTGTAAATTTTTAGTCAAATGGACCAAAAATGTTGATATTACCAAAGTGGCCTTTTTTTAATGTCATTTTGGAAAACGATTGAACAAGAACGAACATTACAATAACAAACGGTTCAAATACGTTAAACTCGCTTTTATTAGGCCTGAAATATACATTACATGCTTAGTGGGCCTTAGTTGTCCTTTTACATGCTTATTGGGCCTGAAATATACATCACATGCTTAGTGGGCCTTAGTTGTCCTTTTACATGCTTATTGCTTATTGGGCTTGAAATATACATTACATGCTTAGTGGACCTTAGTTGTCCTTTTGCATGCTTATTGAGTATGGAATATACATTACATGCTTAGTGAGCCTTAGTTGTCCTTTTGCATACTTATTGGGCCTGGAATATACATTACAAGCTTAGTGGGCCTTAGTTGTCCTTTTGCATGCTTATTGGGCCTGGAATATACATTACAAGCTTAATGGGCCTCAGTTGTCCTTTTGCATGCTTATTGGGCCTGGAATATACATTACAAGCTTAGTGGGCCTTAGTTGTCCTTTTGCATGCTTATTGGGCCTGGAATATACATTACAAGCTTAATGGGCCTCAGTTGTCCTTTTGCATGCTTATTGGGCCTGGAATATACATTACATGCTTAGTGGGCCTTAGTTGTCCTTTTGCATGCTTATTGGGCCTGCAATATACATTACATGCTTTGTGAGCCTTAGTTTTCCTTTTGCATGCTTATTGGGCCTGGAATATACAATACATGGTTAGTGGGCCTTAGTTGTCCTTTTACATGCTATTGGGCTTGGAACTTAAATTACATGTTTATTTGGGCCCTTGTCGTCCATTTATGTGCTTGTGACTTTGTACATTCACATACATACACTTTGGGCCTTGTATACATACAACATATTTGGAAAACATTATTTACTACGTTAAATAGTGTGATACAATATTCGCGTAAATTTAGTTAAGTTTCTAGTGAGACACGTATTCATCCGTAATTCTTTTATGGTGTTTACAAAGTAATACAAAACAATTTAGAGTAAATTACACGAAAGGGCCCTAAGGTTTTGGGTAATTTGCGCGTTTGGTCCCTAACTTATTTTTTTAACTTGGAAAACCCCTACTGTTTGTTTTTGCTACGCCTTTGGTCCCTACTGTTTGTTTTTGTTACACGCTTGGTCCCTATCTTACCTAAAAAGACTATTATTTAAGTAGGGAAAAATGATGGGGTAGGTAAGATAAAGTGAGGGGATGAGGTTGGTGGTGTGTTTATTTAAATAAATTTAAAAATCAATGGAAAAATAGTTTTTTTTAGGTAAGACAGGGACCAAGCGCGTAACAAAAACAAACAGTAGGAACCTTCCGAGTTAAAAAAATAAGTTAGGGACCAAACATGCAAATTACCCTAAACCATAGGGACCATTCGTGTAATTTACTCAACAATTTACTCAAACATGTTTATGAACTCACCAACATTATATGTGTTGACGTTTTCAAATTAACTTGTATTCTCATGGAATCATTAAGCAGAAAGGTCGATAGGAACATGTGGAAATTGTCATATTTTGTATCATCATACATTAACTATTTAGGAATGTGATATTTAATACAATACTTGATGTAAACAATGATGATTGTTTTTGGTATGTATGATGATGATGTTTATCATCTTTCATTTATATTCAATGTGATGATATTCCAACACAAAGTCACCCAAACCCCCAGACATTTCCACCGATTTCTTTCGGTTCAGGGGGGTCTGACAGCTTATGTTAAAGTGTATGAAGAAGACATCATAACTGGGTACACGTATAGTGATCTTGCAAGAGATATAACTGATAGAAGAAGTAGAACTGGAGTTGCATTCTACCTGAATGTAAACTTGGTTACTTTGGCTTCATAGAAACAAAAAAATGTAGGTCTTTCTACATGTGAAATAGAATTCATGGCTACAACAAACACTATGTGTCAAGGTATCTGGATAGGGAGTCTGTTGAGTCAATTAACAGGTAAGAGGATAAGCCCTGGTACTCTACATTGGACAATAAATCTGATGGGTTTTGAGCACTACATCAGTCCTATGGTGTACATGCAAACCCTAATAGCATTTGGATCTAGTTTGTCTAATGAACATGCAATTGAATATCCAAAGCCATAAACCCTAGATCTAGCATACAATTAATCATATTAACATAAAATAGGGTTTAGATCTAACCTTTGATTGTTATATAGCAATAACAATCTAATCCTTCTTGTAATTGGCTTCGGAAAGCTTAGTGCCTCAAGTGTTGCACCTTTAATGGAGTCACAAACACCACTAAGAAACTAGATGAAGAAGAAAGAGAATGGGAACTCCAAAAACGTCCAGGAAACCCTTCATAAGTGTTAGCCACGTTTTTGGGTCTCAAGGGGCCTTTAAATAGGTAGGCAA
Organism: Lactuca sativa; assembly: GCF_002870075.4. Taxonomy (NCBI): domain Eukaryota; kingdom Viridiplantae; phylum Streptophyta; class Magnoliopsida; order Asterales; family Asteraceae; genus Lactuca; species Lactuca sativa. The sequence continues at coordinate 198,851,579 of NC_056623.2, forward strand.
TTAGGGTTATCTAACAAGGAAACCATAATTTGTCTGCTTAAGCCCTAAGCTGCCCATTGACCCCTTTTGGAACATGCCTTGGACGAAAATCATATGGGCTTCCCATAGATTTCGTCCAACCTATATTCCAAGGTGATCCATAGCCCAATTGCAATTATCTTATAATTAAAATTTCAGTCCCCTAAGTTTAATTAATCTCTTTTAGCCACAAAATTAATTCTTAATTAACTCTTGACAAATATTAATTAAATGTTATGATTTCTCCTTTAATACATTATTCTTATAATATATTAATAAATCATAATTAATCCTATCTCTCCTTAATTCATACTACAAGTTGCTATGGTGAAGGCATCCCAAAAGGACCATGCTCATAATCGGGTGAAGTACATACCAAAATAGTTATGGACTTAGACACTAATCTAACAGTCTCCTACTTGTATAAGTCTAATAACTATTTTGCATAACTTCAGAACCTGATCAGCAATCGTAGCTTTCAAAAGCCGTTGTCAACTCTGATCTTATCAGATAGCGTGTCCTTTAGATAAGGAATCATATATTCCTCCATTCTCAAGATATCGTATAGATACGAAACATGGATTTAAATCATTCTCTCTGTCTATGTATTGTTTCCCGACATCTGATTTATGACGACTGACAACAGACTACAATTGAACAAATCAACTTAGTCCCGGCTTGGCCAAGCGCTTAGGGTGTCGTCACAAAATCATCGAGGGGCCCACAGATATCGCTTTTATCCCACTTTGGGTAAAAGGAATGGATAAACTTCAACTCAAATGCTTGCTTGCACCTACTAATAGAATCACACACAACAGTAAGTTTTAGAACACCAAGTTACTGGTGCGTTTACTTATCATCAATGTGCAACCGACCAGCAAATAACAACTCACATGTCTCGGTTTTAAGAATATACAATGTTATCGTCTCACTAATCATCCGTGATAAATCCATGAAGTGATTCAAGTGAGCGTGGGTTTAATCCAATACCTTAATCTTATCAAAGCACTCATGAACTCTGTAGCAAACTTGTGCTATGTCTAAACACTTTAGACAATCTACAGACAAATTCATGATAGTCTTCCTTCATACCTACTTCAAACGTATGACTGACTGTGGAGGTTCGAATAACCCAGTTATTCTGGAAGTCAAAACATGCAAAGTGAAACACAATAGTAATACTTAATCCTATATGGCCTCAAGACTTTTGAGTATAAATAAAACATCTTTTATTTAGTCACCATATTGATTACTCATTATTCATTGTTTAATGTTTCGGAAAATCAACTTTATTACTCAAATTATAACCACAACTATCCCATGATCCAAGCATGAACACTTTGGTTTCCCGGTCCATACTTTGTGAAATAGATCAATTGAAAAACCTTTCCAATGGAACTCATTTCACAATCCCCAATCCTTATCATTAGTGTAAGAATACCAAATTCTTGCCACTTTTAGAATATGTCAGATTCTAACATTTTATGCAACGATCCTTTCGTGAAGTCACAACACAAAAGTCACAAAGACTCGGCCAATAAAATCACAAGGTACTCTATCAGAAATTGTTACAAACAAAATTCTATAGATGTGATGTCTCTCACTCAAAGTACATTCCTTTGAACATCCTTTTTGCATAAAATTTTCTAATCTAGACATAAATTCTTAATTTCCAAATCCCAATATGGAAACATTTCCATATTTTCCATATGACAACTCATTCTAAATATAATCTTATCTATTCATGTTAATGTCGATATGGTCCATCCAGTATTATACTTCCAACTACTCACAAGCGACCAATCCTCATCGAACTTTGGATCGTCCTTTGATAGTTGTTTATTTATTTTAGTCAAAACTGGTTCTAGTCTCTTTTCCATCTTAATGCGCTAGGCATTTGGAAAATTTTAGAATGGTTAAATATTATAGGATATGCAATTGATCCTATACCCGAAGCGTATAGGACACGTTGCATAATGTCTTACATAAAGACATGATACTTTATCAGTCTTCTGCCATAATATTTTGTTGGCCATGTTCTCACAATTCGAACTATGAAGAGGGATGTCGTAATCATAATTGAATTTAAGAACGTGCTATGTGTCCTTGACTAAATTTTATTAACATTTCTCGATCTAAGCTTTTAGATTTTGAAACAAAGTATAATATTCTCTCCCTTAATTATAGCAAAACAACTTTTCAACCCCTCCAACTTTGCAAAGTGAATCTTTGTTTTGTATAATTAATATTGCTAACTTGCAATACTTAAAATAATAATTATGCTCCCACTAACACAATGATTATTTCCATACAAACATAACACTTATGCTCCCACTAGCTTTGACATGTATTCAGAAAACACTTGAACTTCTATAAAAAAATACTTATTGAATTCCAAAGTCGATATTTCTAATACTAGATGCTTCGATAAGACTTTATCTTAGCTTCTCAAACTCATACACCTTTCCTTAGATAGCTCACATGTGTGTCTAAACTAATCATCAAATCTCACAATTCGAACTATGAAAAGGGATGCTGTAATCATAATCGAATTTGAGAAAGCAATTTACATAATCGCTATCTCCTGAAAATCTCTCTTAGTGAAAGTGTTTCCTCATAATCATTTTCATGAAGGAGAGAAACCTTATGACACATAGATTTTAAAGTGTATGTGTTCCTATCCATGTAAATCTGCCATAACCATTATCGTAAGACAAGGTTTGCGACAAATCCAAACTTATATGGACTGAACTTGTTTAATTTTGATTTCTTGCCTCATGGTAGCACGAATGCCCACCATGTCTTCCAAGTTTTCAACAACTCACCCCTACATATCAATGTACTTTCTATTGATCAAGGTGCTTTGCCTTTATGCATTCAAATGAGAACTCATAGAACTCACATGCACAATTTGATGGGTTTGAGCCATAAGAACTTTCCTATATGCACATGCAAACCCTAATGCTTGGATGTAGGTTACTCTAATTGAACATGCAATGTATCCAAGACTTTGATGATAGATCTAAGGAAAACATTCATATAATAACACATGAAATCAAATCTGAAAGATTACCTTGAATTGCTTACTTGAATCTTCTTGTCCTTGGAGCTTAGAGTCACAAGTTTCACTCATCTAATGGCTTACAAGCACCAACTTAGCAATAGGATGATTAGAGAGAGAGGGGAGGGTGAGAAAAGTCGGCCAGGGTTTCTTCAATACCAAGGGTGCCGATTTTCTTAGCCCTAAGGGTCTATTTATACTAGTGAGCCTCCTAGGGTTTCACCCTTAAACCCTAATTGGATAACTTAGGCCCTAAGCAATCCAATCTCCTTATTGATAAGCCTTGGACGATTTCTAGGTCCTTCCAAACCCTAAAACCGTCCACCCCTTATCCATTAAGGATCACTGCTCAAAATACAACTATCATACAATTGACAGTTTATGCCCCTTTATTCAATTAATCTCTTTAAGTCACCAAATTAATTCCTAATTAATTTATGACTTATATTAATCAAATAACAATATTATTATTCCTTATATTATTCTCATAATATATTAATAATATTTCTTCTCTCATTATAAATCATCCTGTCAAGTTGCTATGGTGAAGGCAACCCAAAAGGACCATGCACAATCGGGTCAAATACTTGACAAATATAGTTGCAGCCTTAGACACTATTCCGACATTCTCTCACTTGGAAAAGTCTAGTAACTATATATACAAGCATAATCCGATTAGCAATCGTAGCTCTCAAAGACGCTGTCAAACTCTGATCTTATCAATCTTGTCCTTTAGATAAGGGATAGTCCTCTGTTTAGATATCATGCGGACAATTCTATGGAACCAATTGTCCAACAGTTGGTTTCTCGATCTCAGATTTATTTGACATAAAACTTAATCGAAAACATCAATTCAGTTCTGACCGGGCCCGGCACATAAGTCAAATCAAATCATCGAGCGGCCTAGATATCGCTTTTACCCTCTCAGGAAAAAAGTAACAGATAAACTTCGACTTATATGCATTTACTTATTCATTAATCAATTATACACAACAATGCGTCTTATAACATCAATTTACTGATGCGGTTTCGCATCATCAATGTACAACCAATTAACAAATAACAAACCATATATCTAGGTTTTAAGACCATATGATATTATCGTCTTGCGATCACCCTTTTTACCACATTCCATAAGGTGATTCCAGCAAGCGCGGGTTTGTTCCAATGCTCAAAACTAGTTCATAAGCACTCATGAACGTTGCAACGAACTTTTGCTATGTCTAATACCATTTAGACAATCTACACACCAATTCATGACAATCTTCATTCATACCTACTTCCAACATATGAACGATTGTGGATTGTTTGAATAATTCGATTATTCCAAATAAACTCAATTATTCTGGAAGCCAAAACATGCAAAGAGAAACAATAGTTAAACAATTAACATAAGACAGTAACTTTACTTATAAATATTACTCCTTTATTTAATCATCAAATGTTAATTACATTTATCTATTACAAGTTTCTAAAACTATCTAATCTAAACTAATATCATCCTTCAGTCCAATACTCCTAGCATGCTGCAAATGCTTAACCCTACTTAGTCCCTTCGTAAGCGGATCTGCTGGGTTATCTTCTGATGATATCCTCTTAACCGCGAGTTGTCCTTCTTCTACATGATGTCTAATAAAGTGATATTTTCCATCGATATGACGAGATCTACTATGATCCCTTGGTTCCTTGGTCAAGGCAACCGCTCCTTCATTATCACAGAAAATTTCCATAGGCTCCTTTATGGTAGGCATGACTCCAAGATCACCAATGAAGTTTTTCAACCATGTTGCCTCCTTCGACGCTTCGCTCGCTGCAATGTACTCTGATTCGCACGTTGAATCAGCTACAGTTTCCTGCTTGGAACTTTTCCAAGTTACTGTTCCTCCATTCAGGGTAAAGACCCAGCCCGACTGCGAACGGTAGTTGTCGCTGTCGGTCTGAAACCTGGCGTCACTATACCCTCGCACCTTCAAGTCATCACTCCCCCCGAGGACTAAAAACCATTCCTTTGTCCTCCTAAGGTACTTAAGGATATTCTTTACCGCAATCCAATGGGCTCTGCCAGGGTTCCCTTGATATCTACTAACCATGCTCAAAGCAAAGGCTACATCAGGGCGAGTACAAGTCATAGCATACATGATTGAGCCAACTGCGGAAGCGTATGGTACTCGGCTCATTTCTGCTATTTCGGCTTCGGTACTCGGACTTTGAGTCTTAATCAACTTGGCATTACTTTGTATCGGTAATTCTCCCTTCTTCGAATTTTCCATACTAAAACGTTTTAGTACTTTATCTAAGTAAGTGTTCTGACTAAGTCCTATTAGTCTCTTACTTTGTTCTCTCACTATCCTTATACCCAAGATATAGGAAGCTTCTCCGAGGTCCTTCATAGCGAAGCACTTCCCGAGCCAAGACTTAACCTCCTGCAGTGTCGGGACGTCGTTTCCTATGAGTAGTGTGTCATCGACATACAGAACGAGGAAGCTGACTATACTCCTACTGGCTTTGACATATACACATGATTCATCTTCGCTTCGTACAAATCCAAACTCTTTGACTTTCTCATAAAACAAAGATTCCATCTGCGAGACGCTTGCTTAAGTCCATAAATGGACTTCTCAAGCTTACACACTCTATTTGGATGCTTCAGATCAACAAAACCCTCTGGCTGAGCCATGTAAACATCCTCAGCCAACTTCCCGTTAAGGAAAGCGGTCTTGACATCCATTTGCCAAATCTCATAATCATGAAATGCGGCAATAGCTAGCATCACTCTAATAAACTTTATTTTCGCAACTGGTGAGAAGGTCTCATCATAGTCAACTCCGGGAGTTTGAGTAAAGCCCTTCGCAACCAATCGCGCCTTATATGTGTGTACGTTTTCATCCACGTCGGTATTCTTCTTGAAGATCCATTTGCACCCAACGGTCTTACGTCCGGACACATTATCAACCAAATTCCAAACTTGGTTGTCATACATGGATTGGATCTCGCTGTCCATCACCTCCTTCCATTTTGCAGACTCCGGGCCTGCCATGGCTTCCTTATAGCTATTAGGTTCATCTGGATTTATTATTGTACCATCACTAATATACATGTCCCCTTCGTTAGTAATATGAAAACCATAAAACTGGGGTTGAACTCTAACTCTTTCGGAACGTCTAAGAGGTAAGGACTCGTCAATCGGTTCAACCGGAGTTTCCTCCTCGGGTTGAGCGCCAGCGGTAGATGGTCCTTCATCAATCGATTCTTGAATCTCTTCAAGTTAGATTTGCTTCCCACTGTCTCCTTGGCTCATGAGTTCTCGCTCTCGGAAAACCCCTCTCCTCGCAACGAAGACAACATTGTCATTCGGTCTATAGAAGAGATATCCAAAGGATCTCTACGGGTAGCCGATGAAAATACATCGCTCACTACGAGGTTCGAGCTTTTCGTGAGTATCTCGTCTTACAAAAGCCTCGCAACCCCAAACCTTGATATGTGCTAACGAGGGAGCTTTCCCTGTCCACATCTCGTGAGGTGTTTTGGCAATCTTCTTAGTAGGGACTCGGTTAAGGATATGCGCGGCAGTCTCTAAGGCATACCCCTAGAATGAGAGAGGTAGTGAAGCACGACTCATCATAGAACGAACCATGTCTAACAAGGTTCGATTATGCCTTTCTGCCACACCATTCAACTGTTGTGTCCTAGGTGGCGTCAATTGCGAAACTATTCCACATTCTTTGAGATAGTCGTGGAATTCAATACTTAGGTACTGTCCTCCTCGATCGGATCGAAGCATCTTGATTTTCCTGCCCAATTGATTCTCCACTTCATTTTTGAATTCTTTGAACTTTTCAAACGTTTCTGACTTTTGCTTGATTAAGTAAATATACCCATATCTACTATAGTCATCGGTAAAAGTCACATATAAGCGGTTCCCATCCTTTGTGGTTGATCTAAAGGGTCCACATACATCGGTATGAATGAGGTCCAATAAACCCTCACCCCTTTCACATGTGCTAGTGAAGGGTGACTTGGTCATCTTTCCAAGTAAACAAGATTCGCATGTGTCATCTTCCCTAAGGTTGAATGACTCCAACACTCCATCCTTTTGGAGTTGGGCTATGCGCTTCTTGTTGACATGTCCAAGACGACAATGCCATAAGGATGCTCTATCCATACTATTGGAAGAATCCATGCATAAAACATCATTTCCTAGGTTATCTACAATCATAACAGTTTCATAAATTCCATTACATGACATTGCTTCAAAATATAAGACACCATTTAGATCAGCATAAATTGAACCATTCTCATTATTAAAAGAAAATCTAAATCCTTGTCTAAACAAATCATGAAACGAAATGATGTTTCTTGCCATTTCTGGCGAGTAGCAACAGTTATTCAAATCTAAACATAATCCATTACTAAGCACTAGAGAATACACTCCAATCTTGGTCATAGGCGACGATCTTCTGTTCCCCATGCTTAGATTTATTCTTCCACGCTCCACATCCCTATTTCTTCTTAGTCCCTGCAATTCAGAACAAATGTGGTAACCACACCCAGTGTCGAGGACCCAAGAAATAGCACGAGATGAATCATTAGATTTAATTGTGTAAATACCTACGAAAGACGGCTTGATCTTTCCTTCCCTGATAGCTTGCAGGTATTCTGGGCAGCTTCTCTTCCAATGCCCTATTTTGTGGCAATGGTGGCACTTTGCCTCCTTTGGGTTAGGGTTGGGCTTGGCAGGATCAACTTTGATCCTACTAGAAGAGGAACCATCTCGAGACTTTCCCTTGCGGTGGCTCTTAGACGGAGCCTTCCTCTTCTTGCCCTTTCCCTGCCCAATGGCCAAAACAAGAGCAGCGGGTGGATTGGGAGTGGGTGCAACAGACTTGTCCTTGAGGTTGCTCTCAGCAACCGTAAGGAGACCTTAGAGCTTACATAGGGTGACCTCTTCCTTGTTCATGTGGTAGGTCATCCTAAATTAGTTGTAACACGGAGGCAAGGAGTGAAGGACCATGTCGATAGACAAGTATTCCCCAAAGTCGACATTCAACTTGCGAAGACGATCGACATACCTTTGCATCTTTTGCAAGTGTACAATTAGAGATTCTCCATGTCCCATTTTAGTGGAGATCATGTTAGTGAAGATCTCGTAACGCTCCTGCCTCGCATTTTGATGGTATCTCTCCAATAAGTCTTGGTGCATTTCGTACGGATACATGTCCTCATAGGACTTTTGGAATTCGGCGTTCATTGTGGCTATCATGATGCAATGAACCTTCGTCTCATCACGTTCACGAGTCTCAAAAGCAGTCATTTCAGCCGGAGTAGCGATTTCTGGGTTGATCTTCTCGAGCTTCTTGTCAAGGACATACTCCTTGTCCTCGTAGCGAGTAATCGTGCGAATGTATCTTATCCATTCGCTAAAGTTTGTTCCATCGAATGTCACCTTTTGGCAAAGGCTCATCAATGTGAACGAGCTAGCAGCAGCGTTGTTCGCGTTCAACATCTACAAATAGAAAGGACAAAGATTGATTAGAATTTAAAATCCCTAATTATCACCCAATAAGAAAAATTAGGGCTAGGATCCAACAACATTATTTACATATTAGAAAAGGGATGCCGTAATCCAACATGCAAACAATTTGAAGGTAAGTGAATGATGATTCACTAATTCCACCATGAAAACCTAACTTTAAGTTCTAAATGTATTGAGAATTCCTTGGTTTCGATGAGATTCATTGAACTTTTCAATGGCATGTTTAAATCTCGATATGCCCCTCTCGTTTGTGACTGGGATACCGAGGATCACAAAGTGGGTGTGAATAACCATGCAAATCTACATGGTACCTTCATTGTTACAATCACCTATTCGATGTGCCGGTAAACCTCACAGGCTCCATCGAACTATGATAAACAATGAATCACCCTTTGCCACCTATGCTTAGAAACAATTAGTGTGCCGGTAAACCACACACGCTCCACTAACTTCTTAGCAAGGGTGCAAAGTGTAATTTCATGGGATTGCATCAATTCAGTTTTCCTAAAGTAACTAGGATTGGGAATTTGAAAAACATGTAGTTACTTTGAATTTAATATTATACTTTTAATGAGGAGATAGAGTTGCCATATCCTACTCGTTCGGCTAACGACCCTCCACCGATCAAGCAAGCATTGGGTGTGAGTGTACACCCATTAAGCGCCATTTTATAGGCCGCAACCTTATACCCACCTTATAGACCGACTTCGTGAATGAGGCCTACTAACGGTAAGACTAGCATTTTAATTATATATATATATATATATATATATATATATATATATATATATATATTAATCTTGTAATATTATATTAGTATAGGGTTGAATTTTAAACTTGTAAAATTCTAGGGTTTGAAATTTAAATTGTCTGAATTAAACTTTTAATCACAAAACATAAATTTCAAAACTTGAGGGCAAGAATGCCCACCATGTCTTCCAAGTTTTCAACAACTCACCCCTACATATCAATGTACTTTCCATTGATCAAGGTGCTTTGCCTTTATGCATTCAAATGAGAACTCATAGAACTCACATGCACAATTTGATGGGTTTGAGCCATAAGAACTTTCCTATGTGCACATGCAAACCCTAATGCTTGGATCTAGGTTTCTCTAATTGAACATGCAATGTATCCAAGACTTTGATGATAGATCTAAGGAAAACATTCATATAATAACACATGAAATCAAATTTGAAAGATTACCTTGAATTGCTTGCTTGATTCTTCTTGTCCTTGGAGCTTAGAGTCACAAGTGTCACTCCTTTAATGTCTTACAAACACCAACTTAGCAATAGGATGATTAGAGAGAGAGGGGAGGGTGAGAAAAGTCAGCCAGGGTTTCTTCAATACCAAGGGTGCCGATTTTCTTAGCCCTAAGGGTCTATTTATACTAGTGAGCCTCCTAGGGTTTCACCCTTAAACCCTAATTGGATAAATTAGGCCCTAAGCAATCCAATCTCCTTATTGATAAGCCTTGGACGATTTCTAGGTCCTTCCAAACCCTAAAACCGTCCACCCCTTATCCATTAAGGATCACTGCTCAAAATATAACTATCATACAATTGACAGTTTATGCCCCTTTATTCATTTAATCTCTTTAAGTCACCAAATTAATTCCTAATTAATTTATGACTTATATTAATCAAATAACAATATTATTATTCCTTATATTATTCTCATAATATATTAATAATATTTCTTCTCTCGTTATAAATCATCCTGTCAAGTTGCTATGGTGAAGGCAACGCAAAAGGACCATGCACAATCGGGTTAAATACTTGCCAAATATAGTTGCAGCCTTAGACACTATTCCAACACAATTAACCAAACTGGAATGACAAAGAAACAAGATTATGTCAACACGATAGGTTGTAAACCTGAAGTCGTGTGCTAGTGATGATCGATAAGGTTTATTCTTGATTTGTTCTTGAAACTTTTTGAAGATCATTAAAACTCCCAATGACCTCTTTGTTGGGTTTTGAGCAATCTAACACTTCCTAAGTGTGCATGCAACCCTAGTAAACCTTGGATCTATGTTTTCTTCTAAAATACATGCAAATAATAATTTCCAAGGTTTCTTCCTAACTAGCATAACATAAGGGTTATGAATCATAAAACTACTAGTAGAAATACATACCTTTTGATGATGGTTGATTGTTTGGAGTTTGAGAGCCAAGCACCAATAGTGTGAATGCCTCAAATGGAATCACAAATCACCACAAACACACAGAAAACTTTGAGAGAGTGTATACACACATAGAAAATCGGCCATACACACAAAACCACACTAGTGGCTATTTCATGCAACATAAGCATGCTTATATAGTGTGCATGGTTAGGGTGAAACCCTAATAACCCATGACCTTTCCTTTTCCAAGGATCCATGGGTTAAAAGCTCCATGGATCATCCATGGACTTCCATATAAACCTAGCTCATTAACAAATGAGTGTTAGCCCACACCATATAAAACAATAGCCCACAATTTAATTAGTCTTCCTTTTAATCTCTAAATTAATTCATAATTAATTTAAGACTAAGAATAATTAAATAACTTCATATTAATATATTATAACTTACAATATATTAATAAACATATGTGTATAACTCTCATAAAATTATCCATAAATAGTTCGGGTGAAGTGGAACCCAAATGGACCATGCTGGGTCGGGTCAAGTATGTACCAAATAAGTTATGGACTTAGACACCTTATCCAACAGACTCCCACTTGGATAAGTCTAATAACTATATTTGCGTATGTTACTTCAGGAACCAACCAGCAATCATAGCTCTCGAAAACTCTGTTGAACTATGAAGCGCCATTTTAGATAAGTGATCATATTATCCTCTGTTCTCATGATATCAGCCAGGCAAATACATGGAACAACGTCGTACTTATTGTCCAACAGTTTGTTTCCCGATTTTCAATTTGTTTGACAAAGAACTTTATCAAACACATCAATTTAGTTCTGACCGGCCGGTACATAGGTCACAACAAAATCATCGAGGGGCCCAGATATCGTTTCTATTTCTAGAAGGAACAGATAAACTTTGACTCATATTCTTGTTCTACTACTTGTTAAATTGTACACAAAGGCACGTTTTATAACATCAAGTTACTGATGCGTTTACGTGCAATCAATGCACAACCAACTCATAGGTAACAACTCATATCTCTAGGTTTGAAGATTTATATGATATTACCATCTCACGATCACTCGAGATAAATTCCATGAAGTGATACAAGTGAGCGTGGGTTTATTCCAATACTCATAACTTATGAGCACTCATGAATGTTGTAGCAACCATTGCTATGACTAAACCCATTTGGCCATCTACAAACTCGATTCATGAAAATCTTGATTCATACCTACTTCCAACATATGAACGACTGTGGAGTGTTTAAATAACTTAGTCATTCGGAAAGAATAACCTAGCTATTTTGGAAGTCAAAACATGCAAAGTGAAACACAATAATAATCGAATCCAATATGGTCTCAGAACCCTTTTGAATATAAATAGAACCACCTTTTATTTATCACCATATTGATTACACATTATTCATTGTATAATGTTTCAAACAATCAACTTAAGACTTGAATAAAAACAACAGTCATCCCATGCTCCTAGCATGTACACTTTGTTTTTCTAAACAATAGTTATGCCATACTCCAAGTATGCACACTATGTTTGTCTATGATCCTTACATTGTGATGTAGATCAATTGAACATGATTCCAATGATACTCATTTCACAATCCCAAATCCTTATTGTAAATGTGAGAATCCCCGATTCCTATCATTTACCAAAAAATCTGTTAGATTTTCAACTTTTATGCAATGTTCCTCTTGTAATGATTATTCACAAAGTCACCAAAACCTTGTCACCAATCATTACTGAGTATTCCAAAGAAGGTCAAATTCTATGGAACGGAAGTCTCATATTCAAAGTACATTGCTTTGAACATCCTTCTTGCATTAAGGTTTTCTAATCTTACATAGATTGAATAACTTCCACCTATGGAGACATTTCCATAGTCCCCTTTTGACTATCACTTCCGAACAAGAGTTACTTCTTTTCAGAATATGTCAATATGGTCCTTTCCGACAACTTACATCATACTTCCAACTTTCCCTGAGCAACCAATCTTTGGCGAACCTCAGATTGTCCTCGACAATTGCTTAATCACTTTAGTCATATCCAGTTCTAGACTTTTCCCTTCTCAATGCCTTAAGCATTTAGAAAATTTAGAAAAGATGAATATTATAGCACATGCAATCGATCCTATATCCGAAGCATATGGGACACGATTCATGATGTTTGACATAAAGACATGATACTAGACCAGTCTTTTGCTACAATATTTTTTATTTGCCATATTTTCAAAATTTAACTATGAAGAGGGATGCCGTAATCATAATCGAATTTTGAAAACGCAATATATATAGAATTTCTTCAAGTTGATCCATTCCAACATAAAATTCATATATATATATATATATATATATATATATATATATATATATATATATATATATATATATATATTCTTGACTAAAGATGATTAAAATCTCAATGTAAGCTTTAAAATTGAAACGAAGTATAATTTCCTCTCCCTTAATTATAGCAAAACAACTTTTCAACCCCTACAACTTCACGAATTGAAACTTTGTTTTCTATAATTAACATTGCTAACTTGCAACACTAAACGTAATAATCATGCTCCCACTAACATGATGATTATCAGCATAACACTTATGCTCCCACTAGCTCTGACATATTTCCAGAAATTTGCTGGACTTCTGAAATTTAGATTCATACACCCTATCTTAGATAGGTCACATGTGTGTCTAAACAATTTTCAGAACTATGAAAAGGGATGCCGTAATCATAGTCTCAATTGCTTGGGCATTTTCCATTTCTCACAAGTCCATGTTAGTGTGCCGGTTAACCACACACGCTCCACTAACGACTTTTGAAAATGCAAATAACACAATTGATATCTACGTAAAATCTACTTAGTGAAAGCGTTTCCTCACCATCATTTTCATGAATCGGAGAGAAACCTTATGACACTTAGATTTTATAGTGTATGAGTTCCTATCCATGTGAATTTGTCAAAACCATAATCACATGATAAGGTTAGTGACAAATTCAGCCTTACATGGATTAAACTTGTTCAGTCTTAGTTTCTTGTCACCTTGGTAGCACAAGGCCCACCAATGCTTCCAAGTTGAACTCTGATAACTCACATGCAAATTCAACTTATTTGAAGTAGGTACAGAAATAAGAATTATGTCAACACCATAGGTTGGAAACCTTAAGTCGTGTGCTATTGATAAATTACAGGTTTTACTCTTGATTAAATCTTGAAAATCTTTCAGGATCTGTAAGGCTCCCACTGTCCCCTTGACATATAAGTTTCCCCAGTCAAGAACCATTCCTTGATAAAACAAATATTCAAGGGACAATGCGGATTCTTAGCAAGACTAACACTTCACACAATTGGTCTTTGTTGGTCTTTGTCTCATCCAAGACATCACAACTTACCAATCTCAAATGTACAAGAGTAGAAAACATTTTACTCTTACATTTGACTAGTGTTAATAAATCTTCCTTTATGTCACTCAAAGTTACAATCTTGGAGTATGACTCTAAGAATTGTTTTGGAACGAAGTATGACTCATCTTCTTGATTTTAACCAATCCAACAATTCATGACCTCTCTTCTTAGCCATAACAATGCACTAAGACGTCCTTAGAGTATGAATTTGTGATATGGTTTCATAATCATTAAGATGATCATGAAATACAATACTAAAGTACTCTCCCAACCTTTCAGATTTGAGAAACTTTTATCTTTCTGCCTAATTTGATTCTTCTCATTTGTTCTGTCATACATTGTAACCTTTCCAATGTTACAGAATTATACTTAACCTCATAAGTATAATCATATTTACTAATCTTTAGTAAATCATGACAAATCAATCTTTGTGGTGGACCTTGACCAGCGCACACCCAGTGTACCTAATTCCTTAGTCCTTCAATTGACTCACATATACATGTGACCAAAGAATTAGTCTTGGTTTTCAAAGATGAAAATTCTCATTCATCATACAATACAACTTGTATGATTCCAAGTTTCTGTCCAATTGAAACTTGGGTGATGAAAACTTTCTTCATTCGGTAAATTCAGACACTACCACAAATGAAGGAATCAAATCCACTTTCCAATATTGCTATTACTGGAAACATATAAGCAACAATTTTCCACAGATGCCATTGTAAGGATATTTTTAAAATAAATAAAATTAAAACCCTTTTTTTTCCTTTTATTTTAAAACTTTGCAGAAAAACTTATCCTTACAATCCACATGAAAACATTGTTGTTATCTATTCATAAGCAATATATTATAACTCTTAAGCAACAACTCAAAATTCTGATTACCGAACCATACGATCGAAACCCACCTTTGCAATCAGAATCAACATATACTTACTTTAGGCTTCCTATCTTTTCTTTGATTCTTAAAAACATCAACATGTGACCCGTTCACATTATGTAATAAGAATCTCCAAATAGAAACTTAATAGAGTTAGTCAGTGGACTTTAACTGAAGTAGAGTCAAATTTTTGACTTGATCAATCTTATGATCTTTCAGGTAAATATGGCAGCTTCGCAATCAGTGTCCCTCCCTTTGGCAATAAAACATATAGACCCTTTGGTAATGGCACATGAGACTATCTCAGACTTAGCCTTTCTCTTTACCATTTGGTCAACCGAGTTGACTATGGCCGATCCCTTTCCATTGGGAAGAGAAATCCTTTTCTAGATATCCAATGCTACCATTGTCAATGTCCATTTAAGACTTGGGAAGTTGTTCTTTTAATCAAATTTTCTTTACTAGTGTTCCAAATCATTGCTGATTCCACAACACCAAGCAAATAGATAACATCATTAAGGGTCATGTCATAGTCTGTCTCATAGTAGTCCCAAAGAGACTCACTATGTTACTAAGAAAGTGATTGAACATCCAACTTTCGCGAGACTTTGACACCCAACTCTCCCGACTTGTCAATATGTGACTTTATCTACAAGATGTGAGCACACATAGACTATGCTTGCCAATAGGGATTGAGTGACTTTAAACTTTTCAAGAACTTGTGGGTGAGGGAGAATAATTGGAGGAGGCGGAGGAAGTGAAGCATGATGTTGAGGGACACCATCTTCAAGAGATTTGGGAAGATCATAGTTGTCTGAACCAGACATCTATAATGGGAAAAAATCAAGTTAGTTGATTCAAAGTCCTTAATATAACACCCAATATGAAATATTAAGGTTAGGACCCAACACAATATTTTATAATTTGGAAGAGGGATGCCGTAATCCAAACTATAAAATATTTGAAGGTAGGCGAATGACGATTCACCAATTTCCACCATGAAAAACGAAATAATTTATTAGGTTTTAATTGGATTTGAAATTCCTAGATCTTTTGAGATTCATTGAACTTTTTAATGGCATGTTTCAATCTCGAGTGTTCCCTCTCAAATTTTGTGACTGGGATGCTGAGGATCACAAAACAAGGTGTGAATAACCATACCAATTCACTTGGTACCCTTAATATTATCACCCAATCAATGTGCCGATTAACCACACCCGCTCCATTGATCTATGACAAACATTAAGTCACCCTTCGTGATCCTTACTAGTCCAAGTTAGTGTGTCGGTTAACTACACACGCTCCACCAACGACTTGGTAAGGTACAAAGTGTGAATTCCATGGGCTAGCACTAAATTCACATAAATTTTTCCTAAAGTAACTAAGATTGGGAATTAAATAAAAATATTTAGTTACTTTATAATAATCATTATACTTTTAATGAGAATTTAAAGTCATTGTCCTACCCGTTTGCTAACAACCCTCCACCGATCAAGCAAGTGGTCGCTGAGAGTGGACACCCATTAAGTTGCCATTTTATAGGCAACAACCTTATACCCACCTTATAGACCGGCTTCATGAATGAGGCCTACTAATGGTAAAACGACTTGGTCTTATACATATATATAATAATTAACCATTAATGTTATAAATAATATAAGTATTGAATTTTAACTTTTAAAACTCTAGGATGTGGAATTAAAGTTTGTGTGAGACTTTACAAATTCCAAAACTTGAGGGCAAGTTTTGAACAATTCAAAAACTTTTGGATATTCAGAACTTATGAGTTTTAATTAAGTGTTTTAAAGCTTTTAATGAAGAGTCTCTTGGAAATCCATAACTTGAGGACAAGTTATCGAGTCCATAAAAGCATTTATTAGAAAACTCTTCAAAAGTGTAACTTATGACTTCTTAAAAAAACATTTAAAAGAAAAAAAAACTTTTGGAATTCCATAACTTGAGGACAAATTATGAATTCCATTGAAACACATTAAGATCAAGAATTAACTAACAAACAATTTGCAAATAATTCCTATGATCTAACAAAACTCATATGAACATGAACATCCACATCAACAATTTCAAGAATCATATGAACACATATAAACTTGAAATTTTGATTACAACTATGAAATTGGTCCACCATCATCATTACCACATCAAAAACAGGTTTTATGAGTCCAAAACAGTTTAAGGTAATGATTCTAGACCAATTCCAGCACCAAAACTCGAAGATATGCTGTCTGGGGGTCCAACTCGTCGAGTGCATGAACTAACTCGCCGAGTTGGATGAATTTTGTCTTGGAATCGTCGAGTCCCTTCATGGACTTGGCGAGTCTGCTGTGCAGACATCACATAAACTTCGATTTTCAGCAATTTGCATCAAGTATTCAAGAAAACAAGCCTAGGCTCTGATACCACTGTTGGGTTTTGAGCAATCTAACACTTCCTAAGTGTGCATGCAACCCTAGTAAACCTTGGATCTATGTTTTCTTCTAAAATACATGCAAATAATAATTTCCAAGGTTTCTTCCTAACTAGCATAGCATAAGGGTTATGAATCATAAAACTACTAGTAGAAATACATACCTTTTGATGATGGTTGATTGTTTGGAGTTTGAGAGCCAAGCACCAATAGTGTGAATGCCTCAAATGGAATCACAAATCACCACAAACACACGGAAAACTTTGAGAGACTGTATACACACATAGAAAATCGGCCATACACACAAAACCACACTAGTGGCTATTTCATGCAACATAAGCATGCTTATATAGTGTGCATGGTTAGGGTGAAACCCTAATAACCCATGACCTTTCCTTTTCCAAGGATCCATGGGTTAAAAGCTCCATGGATCATCCATGGACTTCCATATAAACCTAGCTCATTAACAAATGAGTGTTAGCCCACACCATATAAAACAATAGCCCACAATTTAATTAGTCTTCCTTTTAATCTCTAAATTAATTCATAATTAATTTAAGACTAAGACAAATTAAATAACTTCATATTAATATATTATAACTTAGAATATATTAATAAACATATGTGTATAACTCTCATAAAATTATCCATAAATAGTTCGGGTGAAGTGCAACCCAAATGGACCATGCCGGGTCGGGTCAAGTATGTACCAAATAAGTTATGGACTTAGACACCTTATCCAACACTCTTGACATATATGTTTCTCTTGTCAGGAAACTTTCCTAGACAAAACAAATATTCAAGAGTTAGTGTAGTTCTTTATGAAGACAAAAACACTTCACATAATTGGTCCTAGTTGGTCTTTGTCTTATCCAAGACAACACAACTTACCAATTTCAAATGTGCAAGAATAAGAAAACTTTTCCAAATTCCACATTTTTTGTGTGTTATAAACCTATTAAAGACGTGTCACTCATTGTCACAATCTTGGTGTATGACTCTAAGACTCAATATTGGAATGAAGTATGATTGACTTCTTGATTAACCATTTCCACAATTCTCGACTCCTCTTCGTAGCCATACAAATGCACTAAAACTCACTTATAGGATCAATTGAGATATCGTTCTTAATCATTAAGAATTGTCATAAAACAAAATAAAAGGTACTCTCCCTTCTTCTTAGAATGGAGAAACTTTTATCTTTCAGCCTATTTGATTCTTCTTATTCATTCTGCCATTTATTGAAACTTTTTCAATCAGCTCAGAATTACACTTAATCTTATAAGTCTAATCATATTTAGTAAACTTTAGAAAATGATGACGAATACTTTATTTCTCTTTGTGGTGGACTTGACTAGCGCACAACCAAGTGTACATGATCCCTATCCCTTCACTTGACTCTTTGTCAAGGAATTAGTCTAATTTCCAAATATGAAAGTTTTTCATTCATCACACAATGTAGGTTGCATGATTCCAAGTTTCTGTCCAATTGAAACTTGGGCGATAAGAAACTCTCCCTATTTGGTAAATTCTCGACATTTCCACAAATAACATAATTAAGAATACAATCCATTATTCCTAATAGTAGAAACATTCAAACATCAATTTTTCATACATGCCATTGCAAGGATAAATAAATAAGACAAAATCAAATTTTATTTTATTGCGGAAAACTTTGTCCTTACAATGCAATTCAACTGAAAAACTATGATATTACATATTTCTTAGCAATCTACCCGAACTCTAAAGTATCAGCTCAAAAATCCGATCCTCGAATCCATGCGATTAAAATCCATTTCATCATGATCAGATTCAACACACTTCTTTCTTAAGCTTCTTTTATTTTCTTTGATCCTTCAAAACATCAAAATGTAATCTTATCACATCATGTATCAAGAATCAAAATAGGAACTTATAGAGTTAGTTAATGGATTTTACCTGAAGTAGAGCCATACGTCTTGACTCCCCCATCTCTTAGATCTCTCAGGTAAATAGGGCAACTTCGTCTCCAATGCCCCTTCTATTGGCAATAAAAGCAAATTGATTCTTTTGGAATAGCACATGACACTACTTCAGACCTTGCCCTTCTCTTATGGTCAAACCTTTTGACCATGGCATGCCTTTCGTTGCCATTGCCTATTTCCATGGAGGTTTGGAAGGCAGATCTACCAATCAGCTTTGCTTCTCCAATGCGCCAAATCATTGCTGATTCAGCAGCAACAAGCAAATAGGTGAGATCGATGAGTTTCATGTCATGCTTCCATTATATAGTACTCTCTTACGAACTTACTATATGATTCAGGAAATTACTTAAGAACCCAGACGTTCCATCTTTGTGCTTACCTGTCAATGAGTGACTTCATCTCTAAGACGTGTGCACACATAGATTTTCCATCTTTGTGCTTACTTGCCAATAGGGCTTGAGTGAGCTTGAAATTTTCAAACCTTCGGTCACGTGGGTTAGGGAGAACAATAGGAGGAGGTGGAGGAAGTGAAGCATGACCTCGAGTATCTCGATCGTATCATGGAATGTCATCTTCATTTGGAAAGCTTGTTCCATGGAATTTGGGAAGACCATTGTAAGATTTAGACATCTACAAAAACGGGAGAAATTCAAGATAGTTGATAAGAATCCTTGATGCAACACCCAAACGAAACATCAAGGCTAGGATCCAACACAATACTCTACAACCTAGAAGAGGGATGTCGTAATCTAGTTGTAGAATATTTGAAGGTAAGTGAATGACAATTCACTAATTTTCCACCATGAAAAACGAAAAAGAGATTAGGTTTTCAATGTATTGAAAAACTCCTAGATCCTTTGATATTCTTTGAACTTTTCAATGGCATGTTTAATCTCGACTATGCCCTTTAAGTTTGCGACTGGGATGCCGAGGATCACAAACAAGGTCTGAATAACCATACGAATTTACGTGATGCACTCAATGCTACTATCACCTAACCAATGTGCCGGTTAGCCACACACGCTCCATTGATCTATGATAAACATCGAGCCACCCTTCACTACCAATGTCAACCCCAAATTAGTGTATCGGTTAACCACACACGCTCCACTAACTTTTGGCAAGGGTATGAACTGTAATTCCATAGATTAGCATACAATTTCACATTTTGCCTAAAGTAACTATGGTTTGGGAATTTGTAAAAGCATTTAGTTACTTTGTACTTCATTACACTTATAATGGAAGGTTTCGTCCTATCCTACCCGTTCGGCTAACGACCATCCACTAGTCAAGAGTGCGGTGGGTAAGAGTGAATACCCATTCAATCGCCATTTTATAGGCAATTTCCTTAAACACCCCTTATAGACCAGCTTCGTGAATGAGGCCTACTAACGGTAAGACTGACTGTTTAGTCATACATATATATATATATATATATATATACATATATATATATATATATATATATATATATATATATATATATATAATACTAGACTTTTAATGTTATATAGAGTATATGGTGTATTTTACACTTTTCAAATACTAGGTGGTTTAATTTAATAAATTATACTTTTAATTTAATTAAATGTAAACCAAAACTATATGGGTTTACTAAATCTCATTTAATTATACACCTTAAGTAATTAATAAAACCATAAGCGTGTAATTCGAACTTTTCAAAGTACTAGGGTTTTAGAATTTAATATTTCAACATCAAACTTTTAATCAAATTTTAAATTCCAAAACTTGAGGGCAAGTTTTGAAAGTTTTCAAAACTATCTAGATCAAATTACAAATAATTAAATTAATCAAATAATTTGAATTATCTAAATTTGACCTAATTTATTTTTTCACAAGATAATTCAAATCAAAATTACAAATAATCAATCTTTATATAATAAAACAAATAATTATCTGAATTTTGACAATTATCCATTAATTAGATTAGGATATCAATTACGATAACAAAAAATCTTATTTTTATTTGAATAAAGCAATTTATGGTAATTATCCTAGGCAAATTAAGGCAAAATTCTTGAAATTGTGCTGTCAGACTGAATTCATGAGGTGAATACACTATGATCATGACATGAGTCTGTTTTAATTCGAAAATCTGTTGTCAGACTGAATTCACGAGGTGAACAGACTGTATTCACGACGTGAATAAGGTCAGATTAAAAATTCACAATTTTTTAGCTTTGAAAACATAATTTTGCATCAAATACAATAGAAGAAGACCCTAGGCTCTGATACCACTGATGGGTTTTGAGCAGTACATCATTCCTATGGTGTACATGCAAACCCTAATAGCATTTGGATCTAGTTTGTCTAATGAACATGCAATTGAATATCCAAAGCCATAAACCCTAGATCTAGCATACAATTAATCATATTAACATAAAATAGGGTTTAGATCTAACCTTTGATTGTTATATAGCAATAACAATCTAATCCTTCTTGTAATTGGCTTCAGAAAGCTTAATGCCTTAAGTGTTGCACCTCTAATGGAGTCACAAACACCACTAAGCAACTAGATGAAGAAGAAAGAGAATGGGAACTCCAAAAACGTCCAGGAAATCCTTCATAAGTGTTAGCCACGTTTTTGGGTCTCAAGGGGCCTTTAAATAGGTAGGCAATTAGGGTAATCTAACAAGGAAACCATAATTTGACTGCTTAAGCCCTAAGCAGCCCGTGGACCCCTTCTGGAACATGCCTTGGATGAAAATCATATGGGCTTCCCATAGATTTCGTCCAACCTATATTCTAAGGTCATCCATAGCCCAATTGCAATTATCTTATAATTACAATTTCGTCCCCCTAAGTTTAATTAATCTCTTTTAGCCACAAAATTAATTCTTAATTTACTCTTGACTAATATTAATTAAATAGAATGATTTCCCCTTTAATATATTATTCTTATAATATATTAATAAATCATAATTAATCCTTTCTATCCTTAATTCATCTTGCAAGTTGCTTTGATGAAGGCAACCCAAAAGAACCATGCTCATAATCGGGTGAAGTACATACCAAAATAGTTATGGACTTAGACAATAATCCAACAAAATCAATGTTAGATCTGATGAAAAACCCCGTGTTGCATGGAAGAAGTAATCATATTGATACAAAGTGTTACTTCATACGTGAATGTATTGAAGAAGAAGAAATGTTGGTTAAGAATTTGAGAACCAATGAACAACGAGCTGATATTCTGACAATGTCAACAGGTAGAATCAAGTTTGAAGAAATGAGAAAGATGCTAGGAGTGAAGGTAGTACAAGATTTTGGATTAAGGGGAATATGTTAGACTAATCTAGAAAACTAGGACATTTAGGTTCCAATGGTAAATTAAGAATCTTACCATTTAAATAAGATTTTGCATTAGAAAATGATTCCCATAATTTTTGGATATACATGATAGTTGTTTAATGTTTTAATTCAGTTTTTAGCCTTGAATAAAAAATGAAATTTGCTGTAAAAGTAAATTTCCCGTAATTCTTTTATGGTGTTTACAAAGTAATACAAAACATTTTACTCAAAAATGCTTATGAACTCACTGACATTACATGTGTTGACGTTTTCAAATTAACTTGTATTCTTGTGGAATCGTTAAGCAGAAAGGTCGGCAGGAACATGTGGAAATTGTCATATTTTGTATCATCATACATTAACTATTTGGGCATGTGATATTTAATACAATATTTGATGTAAACAATGATGGTTGTATTTGGTATGTATGATGATGATGTTTATCATGTTTCATTTATATTCACCATGATGATATTCCAAGACGAAGTCACCCAAATCCCCAGATGTTTCCGCCGATTTCTTTTGGTCCAGGGGGTCTGATAGCTTATGTTAAAGGGTATGAAGAAGACATCATAACTGGGTACACAAATTGCGATCTTGCAAGAGACATAACTGATAGAAGAAGTAGAACTTGAGTTGCATTCTACCTAAATGTAAAATTGGTTACTTTGGCTTCACAGAAACAGAAAAATGTAGGTTTTTCTACGCGTGATGCAGAATTCATGGCTACAACAAACACTATGTGGCAAGGTATCTGGATAGGGAGTCTGTTGATTGAATTAACAGGTAAGAGGATAAACCCTGGTAATTTACATTGGACAATAAATCAATGTTAGATCTAATGAAAAAACTCATGTTGCAAGGAAGAAGTAAGCATATTGATACAAAGTGTTACTTCATATGTGAATGTCTTGAAGAAGGAGAAATGTTGGTTAAGAATCTGAGAACCAATGAACAACGAGCTGATATTCTGACAACGTTGACGGGTAGAATCAAGTTTGAAGAAATGAGAAAGATGCTAGGAGTGAAGGTAGTACAGGATTTTGAATTAAAGGGAATATGTTAGACAAATCTTGAAAACTAGGACATTTAGGTTCCAATGGTAACTTAAGAAACTTACCATTTAAATAAGATTTTGCATTAGAAAATGATTCCCATACTTTTTGGATATACAGGACAGTCGTTTAATGTTTTAATTAAGTTTTGAGCCTTGAATAACAAATGAAATTTGTTGTAAAAGTAAATTTCCTGTAATTCTTTTCTGGTGTTTACAAAGTAATACAAAACATTTTACTTAAACATGCTTATGAACTCACCAGCATATGTGTTGACATTTTCAAATTAACTTGTATTTTCATGGAATCGTAAGGTCAACAGGAACATGTGGGAATTGTCATATTTTGTATCAACATACATTAACTATTTGGCATGTGATATTTAATACAATACTTGATGTAAATAATGATGGTTGTATTTGGTATGTATGATGATGATGTCTATCATGTTTCATTTATATTCACTGTGATCATATTCCAAGACGAAGTCACCCAAACCCCCGGATGTTTTCGCCGATTTCTTTCGGTTCAAGGGGGTCTGATAGCTTATGTTAAAGGGTATGAAGAAGACATCATAACTGGGTATGCGTATAGTGATCTTGCAAGAGACATAACTAACAGAAGAAGTAGAACTGGAGTTGCATTCTACCTGAATGTAAACTTGGTTACTTTGGCTTCACAGAAACAGAAAAATGTAGGTTTTTCTACGTGTGATGCAGAATTCATGGCTACAACAAACACTATGTGGCAAGGTATCTGGATAAGGAGTCTGTTGAGTGAATTAACAGGTAAGAGGATAAAACCCTGGTACTCTACATTGGACAATAAATTAACGTTAGATCTGATGAAAAACCCCATGTTGCAAGGAAGAAGTAAGCATATTGATACAAAGTGTTACTTCATACGTGAATGTATTGAAGAAGAAGAAATGTTGGTTAAGAATGTGAGAACCAATAAACAACGAGTTGATATTCTGACAATGTTGATGGGTAGAATCATGTTTGAAGAAATGAGAAAGATGCTAGCAGTGAAGGTAGTACAAGATTTTGGATTAAGGGGAATATATTAGACTAATCTAGAAAACTAGGACATTTAGGTTCCAATGGTAAAGTAAGAAACTTACCATTTAAATAAGATTTTGCATTAGAAAATGATTCCCATACTTTTTGGATATATAGGATAGTTGTTTAATGTTTTAATTAAGTTTTGAGCCTTGAATAACAAATGAAGTTTGTTGTAAAAGTAAATTTCCTGTAATTCTTTTCTGGTGTTTACAAAGTAATACAAAACATTTTACTTAAACATGCTTATGAACTCACCAGCATATGTGTTGACATTTTCAAATTAACTTGTATTTTCTTGGAATCGTTAAGCAGAAAGGTCGACTGGAACATGTGGAAATTGTCAAATTTTGTATCATCATACATTAACTATTTGGGTATGTGATATTTAATACAATACTTGATGTAAACAATGATGGTCGTATTTGGTATATATGATGATGATGTTTATCATGTTTCATTTATATTCACCGTGATGATATTCAAAGACGAAGTCACCCAAACCCCCGGACGTTTCCGCCGATATCTTTCGGTTTAGGGGGTCTGACAACTTATGTTTAAGGGTATGAAGAAGACATCATAACTGGGTACACGTATAGTGATATTGCAAGAGACATAATTGATAGAAGAAGTAGAATTGGATTTGCATTCTACCTGAATTCAAACTTGGTTACTTTGGCTTCACAGAAACAAAAAAAATGCAGGTCTTTATACATGTTAAGCAGAATTCATGGCTACAAAAAACACTATGTGTCAAGGTATCTGGATAGGGAGTCTGTTGAGTGAATTAACAGGTAAGAGGAAAAGCCCTGGTACTCTTCATTGGACAACAAATTGTTGGATTAGTGTCTAAGTCCATAACTATTTTGGTATGTACTTGACCCGATGGTGCATGGTCCTTTTGGGTTGCCTTCACTAAAGCAACTTGATAGGATGAATAATGGAGAGAAAGGAGTAAATATGATTTATTAATATATTATGAGAATAATATATTAAAGGAGAAATCATATTGTTTAATTAATATTAGTCAAGAATTAATAAGAATTAAGTTTGTGGCTAAAAGACATTAAGTAAACTTAAGGGCTAGAACTGTCAATTGTGTGATAGTTGAATATTGAGCTAATGGACTCCATATTAAAGGGGTGGACGAATTCTATGGGGAAACCCATTAGAAATCGTCCAAAGGCCTTTAAGGAAGGTGCCCATGGGTTGCTTAGGGCTTAAGCATCCAAATTAGGGTTTCCTTCTTAGATAACCCTAATAGCCTCATTATTTAAAGGACCCTTAAGCCCCAAAAACGGGGTGAACAAGATCCTTAGGGTTTCCACACGTTTTAGGCAACCTCTTTCTCTTCTCCTCTTCATCCTCTTGCTCTTGGTGTTTGTGAGCCATTAGAGGAGTGACATTTGTGACTCTAAGCTTTCTAAAGTCAATACAAGGAGGATTTGGGATTGTTATTGCTACATAACAATCAAGGTAATAATATAAACCCATTCTTATGTGAATACGATTACTTGTATGATAGAACTAGGGTTTATAGTCTTGGATGATTGCATGTATAATAGAGAAACCTAGATCCAAGCATTAGGGTTTGTATGAGCACATAGGATGTTCTTATGGCCAAAACACATCAGTGGTATCAGAGCCTTGATTGGTTTCTATTGTATTGATGCATATTTGATCGAAATCCGCACTGAAAATCGATTTTTTGAGCTTCTGAGTGTTTGACTCGCCGAGTCAGCTGTACTCGACGAGTCCAGGTCCAGTCTCGACAAGTCAAAGGGTCTGACAGCTCAGATTCGCGATTTTCTTCCTGTTTTGGCTTTTGATAATTACCATAAACATGTTTTTGTTATAAAATACGAATTTTATCAATATTTGGTGATTATCCTTACCTAAATAGAAGATAATTGTCAAAATTTAGATAATCATTTGTTTTATTAGATAATATTTGATTATTTGTAATTTAGATTTGAATTATCTTGTATGAAAAGTTTCAATTTTCTCCTTTATGTTTTTTAGTTTAAATTTGAACTTGAAAGTTTTGTTTTGAAATTTAAATAGTTGAAACCCTAATGTTTTGAAAAGGTTTCAAAACTTGCCCTCAAGTTTTTGAATATAAATTAAGTTTAATTTTGATGTATATTTAAATTCTAAACCCTAATGTTTTGAAATGTTTCAAAACTTGCCCTCAAGTTTTAGAATTTAAAAGTTGATTAAAAGTTTAATGTAGGAATGTTAAATTCTAAAACCCTAGTATTGTTTTGAAAAGTTCAAATCACACCCTTATGGTTTTATTAATTAATTAAGGTGTATAATTAAAAGAGGTTTAATAAATCCATAAAGTTTTGGTTTACAATTTAATTGAATTAAAAGTATAATTGTTATGTTTAACCACCTAGTATTTTAAAAGTGTAAAATACACCCTATACTATATATAACATTAAAAGTCTAACATTATATATATGTATGAGTAAAAGTCAGTCTTACCGTTAGTATGCCTCATTCATGAAGCTGGTCTATAAGGGGTGTTTAAGGAAATTGCCTATAAAATGGAGATTGAATGGGTATCCACTCTTACCCACCGCACTCTTGACTAGTGGAGGATCGTTAGCCGAACGGGTAGGATAGGACAAAAACCTTCCATTATAAGTATAATGAAGTATAAAAGTAACTAAATGTTTTCATAAAATTCCCAATCTTAGTTACTTTACGCAAAAGTGAATTGATGCAATTCCATGAAATTACACTTTGTGCCCTTGTGAAGACGTTAGTGGAGCGTGTGTGGTTTACCGGCACACTAAATGGTTCTAAGCAAAGGTAGCAAAGGGTGACTCAATGTTTGTCATAGTTTGGTGGAGCGTGTGTGGTTTACCGGCACATCGAATAGGTGACTGTAACATGTGGGGGCACCATGTAAGTTTGCATGGTTATTCACACCCGCTTTGTGATCCTCGGCATCCCAGTCACAAACTAGAGGGGCATATCGAGATTTAAACATGACATTGAAAAGTTCAATGAATCTCAAAGGATCTAGGAGTTTTCATAGATTTAAAACTTAAATTTCTTTTTCGTTTTTTATGGTGGAAAATTAGTGAATCGTCATTCACTTACCTTCAAATGTTCTGCAATTAGGGTTACGGCATCCCTCTCCCGAGTTGTGGAATATTGTGTTGGTTCCTAGCCTTAGTATCTCATTTGGGTGATTTATTAAGGACTCAATCTATCAACTAACTTGAATTTCTTTTCTCCCGTATTGTAGATGTCAAAGTTCGACAACTATGCTCTTCCCAAATCCCGTGGAACAAGCATTCCACATGAAGATGATATTCCACGATTCGATCGAGGAACAAGATATCATGCTTCACTTCCTCCACCTCCTCCAATCATTCTCCCTGACCCACAAGATCGAAGAATTGAAAGGTTCAATGTCACTAAAGCCCTATTGGAAATGAAACATGAAGATGGTAAACCCGTGTGTGCCCACGTTCTAGGAATGAAATCACACATCAATAGGTTGATAATGTTGGGTGCGTCATTCCCTGATAAGTTGGTTGTAAACTGGGTTCTACAGTCACTCCCTAAATCATATAATGAGTTCAAAAGAAAGTATTATATGATGGATCATGACGAAAACCTCATTGACCTAACTTACATGCTCATTACTACTGAATCAGAAATGATTTGGCAAAGCAAAGTAGCGTATTTGTTGGAAAAATCAACCAACCATGCTTCCGAGGACGTTCTAGGAGAACCGACCCGCGTTTGCTGCCAAGAGAAAGGGCGTTGGATACAAGTCTGCCCTAAGAGCTTGAAGATGGGGAGTCAAAGAGTATGGCTGTACTTCAGGTAAAATCCGCTATCTAACTCCATTAAGTTCCTATTCATTGATTCTTAATACATGATGTGATAAGATTGCATTTAAATGTTTTGCAGGATCAGTGAAAAGAGAGGAAGCTTGATGAAAGAGCAAGATGAGTCTAATCACGAAGAAATGGATCTCGATCACATGGATTTAAAGATTAGATTTTGAGCTTAGAAAGTTATGATAGAATTGTTAGGAATATTTAACTACATAGTTTTTCAGTTGATTTTGCATTGTAAGGACAAATGTTTTGCGCTGCTTTTATGAATAAAATAAAATTTTGATTTGACTTATTTATTTATTTATTGATTTCCTTGCAATGAAATCATTATGAAAAATTGATGTTCATATATTTCTACAAAAAGTGGATGTGATTCTTAATTATGATAATTATGGAAATGTCAAGAATTTACCAAATAAGGAGAGTTTCTCATCGCCCAAGTTTCAATTGGACAGAAACTTGGAATCATGCAACTTGGTTGCACGATGAATGAGAAATTTCATATTTGGAAATTAGACTAATTCGTTGACAAAGTGTCAAGTGAAGGACTAGGAGATCGAGTACACAAAGTTGTGTGTTGATCAAGTCCACCACAAGGGTAACAAAGATATTCATCACGATTCACTAAAGGATTAGTAAAGATGATTATGCTTATAAGATTAAGTGTAATTCTGAATAGATTAAAAAAATGTTTAAATTAATAGCAGAACGAATAAGAAGAATCAAGTAGGCAGATAGATAAAAGTTTCTCTATTCTAAGAAGAAGGGAGAGTACCTTTTATGCTTTATGATATGACTTAGTGATTAAGAACCATATTTCAATTGATCCTGTAAGTAAGTCTTAGTACAATTGTATGTATAAAAAGAGGAATCAAGAATTGAAGAAATGGTTAAATCAAGAAGTCAATCATACTTCATTCCAAAATAAGTCTTAGAGTTAAGATTGTAATATTGAGTGAAAAGTCTTAAGAAGGTTTATAACATTCATCAAATGTAGAATTTGGAAAGGGTTTTCTTATTCTTGCACATTTGAAATTGGTAAGTTGTGATGTGTTGGATAAGACAAAGACCAAATAGGACCAATTTTTTGAAGTGTTTTGTCTTGATAAAAGCTACACTAACTCTTGAATATTTGTTTGCCAAGAAATATTTATTGACAAGAGAATCTTATATGTCAAGGAGTCAGTGGGAGTCTTAATGGTCTTGAAAGGTTTCAAGAACAAATCAAGAATAAACCTTATCGATCATCACTAGCACACGAGTAGAGGTTTACAACATATCGTGTTGACATTATCTTGTTTCTGTTCCAATTGAGTTAATTATGCATATGAGTTCTCATTTGAATGCATAAATGGAAAGGACCTTGATCAATGAAAAGTACATTGATAGGAAAGGGTGAGCTGCTTAAGTACTTGGAAGACATGGTGGGCAGCCGTGTTAACATAAGGCAAGAAATCAAGATTAAGAAAGTTCGGTCCATAAGAGTTTGAATTTATCATAAACTTTGGTTTTAACAAATTCACATGGATAAGAAAACATACACCATTAAAATCTAAGTGTCATAAGATTCCCTCCATCATGAAAATGACTGTGAGGAAATGTTTTCACTAAGGAAGATTTTAAGAAGATAGTGATTGTGAAAATTGGATTCTCGAATTCGATTATGGTTACGGTATCCCTTTCCAAGATTCGAGTTATGAGATTTGGCAATTAGTCTAAATTGTTTAGACACACATATGAGCCATCTAAAGGAAAGGTGTATAAGCTTAGATAAAGGATTATCAAAACATTAAGTATTAGAAACATGAACTTAAGAAATTCAATAAGTATTGTTTTTCTGAAAGTTAAGCTGTTTCTGAATACATGTCAAAGCTAGTGGGAGCATAAGTGTTATGTTTATAATACTCATCGTGATAGTGGGAGCATAAATGTTATGATTGCATGATTATTAAGGCTAGTATTGCAAGTTAGCAATATTAATTATAGAAAACAAGAGTTATACCTTGCAAAGTCGCAATGGTTGTAAAGTTGTTTTGCTATAATTAAGGGAGAGAATATTATGCTTCATTTCAAATCTAAAGGCTTAGGTTATGGAATGTTAATAAATGAAGTCAATGAAACATAGTGCGTTCTTAAAATTCGATTACGATTATGGAATTCCTCTTCATAATTCGATTTGTAAGAACGTAGCACATAAAATATTATGGCAGAAGATTGATAAAGTATTAAATCTTCATGTAAGACATTATGCATCGTGTCCCATACGCTTCGGGTATAGGATCGATTGCAAATGTTATAATATTTAACCATTCTAAAATTTTCCAAATGTCTAGTGCATTTAGAGGGAAAAGGACAAGAAACGGTTTGACTAAGATAGTTAAACAACTATCAAAGGACAATCCAAAGTTCGCCGAGGATTGGTCACTTGTAAGTAGTTGGAAGTATAGTATTGGTTGGACCATATCGACGTTATTATGAATAGAAAAGATTCTATTGAGAATGAGTTGTCATATGGTAAATATGGAAATGTTTCCATATTGGGAGTTGGATATTAAGAATCAATGTCTAGATTAGAAACTTTTATGCAAAAGGATGTTCAAAGGAATGTACTTTGAGTGAGAGACATCATATCTAAGGAATTGTCTTGTAATAATCTCCGATAGAGGAATTTGTAATTTCATTGGCAATAGTCATTGTGACTTTAGTGCAGTGACATTACGAAAGGATCATTGCATAAAATGTTAGAATCTAACATATTCTATAAGTGGCAAGAATTTGATATTCTTTCACTTGTGAAAATGATTAGGAGTTGTGAAATGAGTATGATTGAAAATGTGTTCATTTGATCTATTTCACAAAGTAAGAACCATAGGTAAACATTGTGTGCATGCTAAGAGCATGGGACAAGTGCTGTAATAATTCAAGTAAGAAGTTGATTACCCGAAACAACAAATAATGAGTAATCGATATGGTGATAAATAAAAGGTGTTTTATTTATACTCAAAAGTTTGAGGTCATATGGGATTAGTATTATTCTTGTGTTTCACTTTGCATGTTTTGACTTCCTGAATAATTTAATTGGTTGAGAACAGTCAAATTATTCAAACGGGCCACAGTCGTTCATATGTTGGAAGTAGATATGAATGAAGACTGTCATGAATTGGTGTGTGGATTGTCTAAGGAAGGAGCCCATGGGTTGCTTAGGGCTTAAGCATCCAAATTAGGGTTTCCTTCTTAGATAACCCTAATAGCCTCACTATTTAAAGGACCCTTAAGCCCCAAAAACGGGGTGAACAAGATCCTTAGGGTTTCCACACATTTTGGGCAGCCTCCTTCTCTTCCCCTCTTCATCCTCTTGCTCTTGGTGTTTGTGAGCCATTAGAGGAGTGACATTTGTGACTCTAAGCTTTCAAAAGTCAATACAAGGAGGATTTGGGATTGTTATTGCTACATAACAATCAAGGTAATAACATAAACCCATTCTTATGTTAATATGTTTACTTGTATGCTAGAACTAGGGTTTATAGTCTTGGATGATTGCATGTACAATAGAGAAACTTAGATCCAAGCATTAGGGTTTGTATGAGCACATAGGATGTTCTTATGGCCAATACCCATCACAAATCAACGTTAGATCTGATGAAAAACTCCGTGTTGCATGGAAGAAGTAAGAATATTAATACAAAGTGTTACTTCATACGTGAATGTTTTGAAGAAGGAGAAATGTTGGTTAAGAATGTGAGAACCAAGGAACAACAAGTTGATATGCTGATAATGTCGACTGGTAGAATCAAGTTTGAAGAACTTGAGAAAGATGTTAGGAGTGAAGGTACAACAAGGTTTTGGATTAAGGGGAATTTGTTAGACTAATCCAGAAAACTAGGACATTTTGGTACCAATGATAAAATAAGAAACTTACCATTTAAATAAGATTTCACATTAGAAAATGATTCCCATACTTTTTGGATATATAGGATAGTTGTTTAATGTTTTAATTAAGTTTTGAGCCTTGAATAAAAAAT
This sequence comes from Lactuca sativa, assembly GCF_002870075.4. NCBI lineage: Eukaryota > Viridiplantae > Streptophyta > Magnoliopsida > Asterales > Asteraceae > Lactuca > Lactuca sativa. Next base: position 198,884,340 of record NC_056623.2, read on the forward strand.
GAAATTTGCTATAAAAGTAAATTTCCTGTAATTCTTTTCTGGTGTTTACAAAATAATACAAAACATTTTACTCAAACATGCTTATGAACTCACCAACATATGTGTTGACGTTTTCAAATTAACTTGTATTCTCATGGAATCGTTAAGCAGAAAGGTCGACAAGAACATGTGGAAATTGTCATATTTTGTATCATCATACAATAACTATTAGGGTATTTGATATTTAATACAATACTTAATGTAAACAATGATGGTCATATTTAGTATGTATGATGATGATGTTTATCATGTTTCATTTATATTCACTGTGATGATATTCAAAGACGAAGTCTCCCAAACCCTCGGACGTTTCCGCCGATTTCTTTCGGTTCAGGGGGGTCTGACAACATATGTTAAAGGGTATGAAGAAGACATCATAACTGGGTACATGTATAGTGATATTGCAAGAGACATAATTGATAGAAGAAGTAGAACTGGAGTTGCATTCTACCTGAATGTAAACTTGGTTACTTTGGCTTCACAGAAATAGAAAAATGTAGGCCTTTCTAGGTGTGAAGCAGAATTCAGGGCTACAACAAAAACTATGTGTCAAGGTATCTGGATATGGAGTCTGTTGAGTGAATTAACAGGTAAGATGGTAAGCCCTGGTAGTCTACATTGGACAACAAATCAACGTTAGATCTGATGAAAAACCCCGTGTTGCATGGAAGAAGTAAGAATATTAATACAATTACTTCATTACTTGAATGTATTGAAGAAGGAGAAATGTTGGTTAAGAATGTGAGAACCAAGGAACAACAAGTTGATATGCTAATAATGTCGACTGGTAGAATCAAGTTTGAAGAAATTGAGAAAGATGTTAGGAGTGAAGGTACAACAAGGTTTTGGATTAAGGGGAATTTGTTAGACTAATCCAGAAAACTAGGACATTTTGGTACCAATGATAAAATAAGAAACTTACCATTTAAATAAGATTTCACATTAGAAAATGATTCCCATACTTTTTGGATATATAGGATAGTTGTTTAATGTTTTAATTAAGTTTTGAGCCTTGAATAAAAAATGAAATTTGCTATAAAAGTAAATTTCCTGTAATTCTTTTCTGGTGTTTACAAAATAATACAAAACATTTTACTCAAACATGCTTATGACCTCACCAACATATGTGTTGGCGTTTTCAAATTAACTTGTATTCTCATGGAATCGTTAAGCAGAAAGGTCGACAAGAACATGTGGAAATTGTCATATTTTGTATCATCATACAATAACTATTAGGGAATTTGATATTTAATACAATACTTAATGTAAACAATGATGGTCATATTTAGTATGTATGATGATGATGTTTATCATGTTTCATTTATATTCACTGTGATGATATTCAAAGACGAAGTCTCCCAAACCCTCGGACGTTTCCGCCGATTTCTTTCGGTTCAGGGGGGTCTGACAACATATGTTAAAGGGTATGAAGAAGACATCATAACTGGGTACATGTATAGTGATATTGCAAGAGACATAATTGATAGAAGAAGTAGAACTGGAGTTGCATTCTACCTGAATGTAAACTTGGTTACTTTGGCTTCACAGAAATAGAAATATGTAGGCCTTTCTAGGTGTGAAGTAGAATTCAGGGCTACAACAAAAACTATGTGTCAAGGTATCTGGATAGGGAGTCTGTTGAGTGAATTAACAGGTAAGATGGTAAGCCCTGGTAGTCTACATTGGACAACAAATCAACGTTAGATCTGATGGAAAAACCCCGTGTTGCATGGAAGAAGTAAGAATATTAATACAAAGTGTTACTTCATTACTTGAATGTATTGAAGAAGGAGAAATGTTGGTTAAGAATGTGAGAAGCAAGGAACAACAAGTTGATATGCTGATAATGTCGACTGGTAGAATCAAGTTTGAAGAAATTGAGAAAGATGTTAGGAGTGAAGGTACAACAAGGTTTTGGATTAAGGGGAATTTGTTAGACTAATCCAGAAAACTAGGACATTTTGGTACCAATGATAAAATAAGAAACTTACCATTTAAATAAGATTTCACATTAGAAAATGATTCCCATACTTTTTGGATATATAGGATAGTTGTTTAATGTTTTAATTAAGTTTTGAGCCTTGAATAAAAAATGAAATTTGCTATAAAAGTAAATTTCCTGTAATTCTTTTCTGGTGTTTACAAAATAATACAAAACATTTTACTCAAACATGCTTATGACCTCACCAACATATGTGTTGACGTTTTCAAATTAACTTGTATTCTCATGGAATCGTTAAGCAGAAAGGTCGACAAGAACATGTGGAAATTGTCATATTTTGTATCATCATACAATAACTATTAGGGAATTTGATATTTAATACAATACTTAATGTAAACAATGATGGTCATATTTAGTATGTATGATGATGATGTTTATCATGTTTCATTTATATTCACTGTGATGATATTCAAAGACGAAGTCTCCCAAACCCTCGGACGTTTCCGCCGATTTCTTTCGGTTCAGGGGGGTCTGACAACATATGTTAAAGGGTATGAAGAAGACATCATAACTGGGTACATGTATAGTGATATTGCAAGAGACATAATTGATAGAAGAAGTAGAACTGGAGTTGCATTCTACCTGAATGTAAACTTGGTTACTCTGGCTTCACAGAAATAGAAAAATGTAGGCCTTTCTAGGTGTGAAGTAGAATTCAGGGCTACAACAAAAACTATGTGTCAAGGTATCTGGATAGGGAGTCTGTTGAGTGAATTAACAGGTAAGATGGTAAGCCCTGGTAGTCTACATTGGACAACAAATCAACGTTAGATCTGATGAAAAACCCCGTGTTGCATGGAAGAAGTAAGAATATTAATACAAAGTGTTACTTCATTACTTGAATGTATTGAAGAAGGAGAAATGTTGGTTAAGAATGTGAGAACCAAGGAACAACAAGTTGATATGCTGATAATGTCGACTGGTAGAATCAAGTTTGAAGAAATTGAGAAAGATGTTAGGAGTGAAGGTACAACAAGGTTTTGGATTAAGGGGAATTTGTTAGACTAATCCAGAAAACTAGGACATTTAGGTTCCAATGCTAAAATAAGAAACTTACCATTTAAATAAGATTTTGCATTAGAAAATGATTCCAATCCTTTTTGGATATATAGGATAGTTGTTTAATGTTTTAATTAAGTTTTGAGCCTTGAATAAAAAATGAAATTTGCTGTAAAAGTAAATTTCCTGTAATTCTTTTCTGGTGTTTACAAAATAATACAAAACATTTAACTCAAACATGCTTATGAACTCACCAACATATGTGTTGACGTTTTCAAATTAACTTGTATTCTCATGGAATCGTTAAGCAGAAAGGTTGACAGGAACATGTGGAAATTGTCATATTTTGTATCATTATACATTAACTATTCGGGTATGCGAAATTTAATACAATACTTGATGTAAAAAATGATGGTCATATTTGGTATGTATGATGATGATGTTTATCATGTTTCATTTATATTCACTTTGATGATATTCCAAGACGAAGTCACCCAAAGCCCCAGACGTTTCCGCCGATTTCTTTCGGTTCAGGGGGGTATGACAGCTTATGTTAAAGGGTATGAAGAAGACATCATAAATGGGTACACGTATAGTGATCTTGCAAGAGACATAACTGATAGAAGAAGTAGAATTAGAGTTGCATTCTACCTGAATGTAAACTTGGTTACTTCGGCTTCACAGAAATAGAAAAATGTAGGCCTTTCTAGGTGTGAAGCAGAATTCAGGGCTACAACAAAAACTATGTGTCAAGGTATCTGGATAGGGAGTCTGTTGAGTGAATTAACAGGTAAGATGATAAGCCCTGGTAGTCTACATTGGACAACAAATCAACGTTAGATCTGATAAAAAACCCCGTGTTGCATGGAAGAAGTAAGAATATTAATACAAAGTGTTACTTCATTACTTGAATGTATTGAAGAAGGAGAAATGTTGGTTAAGAATCTGAGAACCAATGAACAACGAGCTGATATTCTGACAATGTCGACGGGTAGAATCAAGTTTGAAGAAATGAGAAAGATGCTAGGACTGAAGGTAGTACAAGAAATGAGAAAGATGTTGGTTTAATGTTTTAATTAAGTTTTGAGCCTTGAATAAAAAATGAAATTTGGTGTAAAAGTAAATTTCCCGTAATTCCTTTTCTTCTCCCCTGTTACGCATCCCTTTTTTCTGTACATGTGTTTTTTTTTTCTAATTTTGAAAGAATCAAGTGAATTGATTCTTGCAATCATCTGATTCTATTAGAATAAACAAAGGTTAATTTTTATAATAATTAATTACGTTAATTGCCATATGATTATTGTTGAAAATCAATATTTTCAAATTACTTGGAAAACTAAAGCAAATTAGTCACACATGGATTTTTAAAGAACCAAGTGCTAACGAATTTAGTCTAGCATCTACTTGGAATAGTTTAGTTGATTCAGTAAGCACATACTATACAATATCATACTTGACTGATTTAGACTTAACAAAAAAAAATAATTATCATACAATTCTTTTATCTTTAGTGTAATTTGTAAGAAAAAAAAAACAAACATACTTTACTCTTTTCACCAATATAGGCAATGTACATTGACACATAACTATGTTTAACTTATATAATATTTTGAAATTATATTTAGTTTTTTATTCACCATCAGTTGTAGTTACATTTGTTTCCTTTATTATCCGTTACCCATTACAAGATTTGAATGATAAGATTTTATTTATGTAATTGACTTTAGTAAAATCAATGAATAGATATTAACATTAACATTTTATCCACGTTTTTTCTTCTTTATTCTGATACTGAAGCATGCTCATGTTTTATTTACAAAGTGTTTTGAACTATTTCTATCTATAGAAAATTCTGACATGATATAAGACATGGTATAAATTGTTATGAATAAGAAATAATAGTTTTAGGAAAATATTAGATGCCTTTGATGAAGTAATTTCATTCCCTATTGGAGTTTTGGACCTGGTATAGTTTAGGGGTGTGCGTGATGCGATTTGATGATCTTAGAGTCAAAACCTCAAACCACACCACATGTGCGGTTTGAGATTATCGGAAACCACAAACCGCAAACTGCACCACGGAGGTTCTAAACCACATTATGTGGTGTGATGCGGTTTGTTGTGGTGCAAGAAGTTTGGATGCGATTTGATGAATAAGTAAATAAATTATGTACTTTAGATTTATATACATTATATTAAGTGTAATTATTTTCCTTCAAATATTAAATTTAAAATATTTTTAATACTAAAAAATAGCTAAAAACATTTTCCAAAACAACATGAATTGATGCAACATGACACTAACGATTTTATAAAAATTAAGATCAAGCTGTTTAAAAACAGCTTGACACTACTTGTGGTGGTTTTACAATGTATACTCATTTGTTTACTCATGTGTTCCAATTACATAACACAAGTTGAAAAAGATGTACTCGAATAAGAAGGCTGAGAGTATTCGAAATTGATGACTGTGTACTTAGGGTGTATTTGTGATTACTTTTTAACCTTTAAAATCTTTTTTTTGTAAAAGTTCTTTTTCGCTTTAGCTTTTGACGAAGCAAAAGCCAAAAGTTGTTTTTATAAAGTGTTTGTTTTATCATGCTTGACTTTTGAATGTAAATTACCTTTTAAGTGGCTAAAAGTCACAAAAAGACATCATTTCTTGACTTTTGAAAAACCACTATTTTATTCTTGGCAAAAAGTTAGTTTCAAAAGTAATTTTCTAATTGTAAAACATCTTTTTTTGAATTTTTTGACTATGTGGAAAAACTAAAAACAAAAGTCATTTGAAAAGCAATCCCAAACACCCTCTTAACATTTTTGCATAATTGTCTTTTTTCTGAAGGAATATGCCAAGATAGCTTATTGTTTTTTACATGTTTTTGTTAAGAAGTTTTCTAGACATGTTTATATTTTATATAATTGTAGGACGATTAGATAGATTCTTGAGATTTTGATATATAGGTAGAGGTATGTCATGTTTCATTTTTAGTAAGGTTACGACAGACACTCACTACTCTACTCTGAAATCTAAACATTTTTTCTCCAACAACAGTTGAATCCTCAACCTTTGGCTTATGGAACCTTTCCATCAACTCTTGATACAGTTGGGATGTAAGCTCTTTGTTGAATGTCATAATTCGTTAACTGTTCTTAGTTTTTTATATACTTTTTTGGTTCATATTTAAACAGAGATACCTTGTTTAGATTCAAACATGCTACTTTTCAGCTTCAAATTTGTGGTGAATACCCGATCAGTTCATAAATTCGGGCTAATAATATGTACATATGAGACCACGAAATGTCACTGAAAGGAAATGTTTGTCTACATTATCTCTCTACTTGTGCACTCAATGACAAAGATCCACATATAAACTCACACATCTCTTACCTTTTTGGGAGCTTTTATCCATTTTAAGAAAAGTTTACCAAGTAAAGTTATTGGTAATCACTTATCAATTTTTTCATATTTGAAGCTAAATCATTATGTCTATATGTATTAGAAGCTTGTACCTCACTTTATGATCGACGCCATTAAAGATCAACATTCCACTCAATGAAGAGGAGATGCTATCATATAGGTTTAATTCTCCCTAAGTTTCTATATCTTGATTTGTGATTATCTTATAATATTGTGTTTGTATGTTTCACCAGATTGAGCTTCCTTATGCTGATAGTGGAAGCAAATTGAATGAAATGTTTCTTGCAAATGAAATAGTCGAAAGTATGCATTTTACCTTTCACATAATTATACTCAGATGAAGAAACTGACAGTATTGTACTAATAGAGTAAGCTTTTCTTTTTTCCATTTCCTCTTTTTTTTTAAACTTAAATCATTTTAGTGTGACTCCTGTATGCTTATTTTCATCTGGTTTAATACATTTTTCCAATTAAATGTACTTCTTATGTTGGATGATGAAAGTTTAGTTTGGAAAGATGAAATTTGTTCGGAGTCATCATGCAATAATGCAATTGCTCTATTTCTTGGAATTATCTAAGCCAATATTTTGCGTTAGTTCCATAATTTGATCTCTTCTAGCCCTAATAAAGATTATGAAACTATTACAATAATGAACTCAATGATTAGAAATAGCAATTTTATTAAAACTATGGTGTTTTACCTTTTTACTGTACTTGGAAGCATTGAAGAAAACTAAGGAGTTTTACCAATTTATTGTACTTGGAAGCGTTAAAGAAGCTGGTCCATCAAAACTTAGCAATGAAGAAGTCAAAAAGAAGAACAAATGGGACTATGTTTATAATTTTAGGAGGTAGTGTTATATACATAGAGCCATTTTTTGTTTTTCTTTCTAAAAAGCTTGTCAATTAATGTCACATGCATTAAGCAACAAACTTGTGAATGTCAAACTTGTAATATTTAGACAACTATATTATATCAATTTTCTTATGGATGGTTAATATCACTTATGATCTTAGTTATATATTTTTGCTTTTTGTTTCATCACAATATAATACTGTTATTGCTTTGATAAAAACAACTAGCGTATAACACAAGGAACATATAAAACAATACATATAAAGTTATAATATAACAACACAATAATTAAAATATAAAGTAACAGAAACAGACTTCGCTTTATTGGTTATATTGAAATGTCTAAAAATAAAATGAAATGTTTGAATATCCATAATCGTTGAGAACCTCTTTGTAGACAAAAATTTTCTTTTATTTGTTGGACAGCCTTCTTCGTGAAATTTGATTACATTCGAGCCTTTTTTACTTGTGACAAGCAAAATAACTTATATAAATGGCCCATGAGTGAAGATGGGTCTACGCAAATACAGTCCAACATTTGATAATGTTTTTCCTTGACTCTTTTTGATGGCCATGGCTAAACAAACAACTATAGGGAATTGTCTCCACTGAAAAAGAAAGAGATTCTTTTATCAGACGAAGTTAACTTCATGAAAGTTATATAAGTAGTCTCATTGAAGAATCTACTAGTTATAATTCATGCCTCAAGGAAATTTTTTCCAAGCCTAACAATTTGTAACCTAGTACCATTATATAAACCTATGGTTTGGTCGATATTACGAAGTAACATGATAGGAACACCTATATTTCGTAAGTTTATGGTTGGGGATTCCAGATGCCTTAAAAGCATTCAACACATTTGGAGAGTAAAATAATTCCTTAAAACAATTTGTTTACTCTGCCTCACATAAAGAATTTGAACTCAAATATGTTTTCCTTTCATATTTCATCAATCCTAAAATATAGCCGTTGATAGCATCGTCCTCTTCATTTGTGGAGACCAAAATTGCTTTATCTTGAAAATATGATGAATCATCAAGATGGTCTTCAAAAGACTGATAAATGGTGCATACAATTGAATGAATATGGTCACCTATAGAAGAAAAAATAACGTCTTTAGGAAATTCAACTTCCGTTTCGCATTCATTAATACCACCAATATTACCTTCACCAGTTTTAAGAATCCATTCATCAAATTCTTTTGTCTCATCCAAATGATTAGTTGGATAACTAATCTGAAGCCCCATGCTTATTGTTAAACATGAAATTATACATTCACGCCATAATATGGATAAATGCAATGATGCCTACACAATATCTGAACAATTGCCTCTTCGTATTACTGGAAATTTTTTTCTAAAATCACCTCCAAATACAATGTTCTTCCCTCCAAAATTTTGTCTAAAAACCAATGATGGTGCATCGTCGAAGCTTCATGCCAAATGATAAGTGTAACGCCCACAGATTCGGGCTAGTCAATTTAGAGACAATAAGCGTCATAAATGAATTTTTATATAATATTACTTAGAATAAATAATCATAGACAAGTTATAGTATATTTCACAAGGGTTCCGTACATATAAAGAACGTCGAAATCTGAGTTATAACGAAGAAGTTATGATTCGTCGAAGTTTTATGGCAAAACCGGCACAACACCGGGAATCGTAAAAAGTGAATTTACGATAAAATACATTCTAGCCTTAGCGATCTAAACAAAAGACATAGTATATGTTAAACCGAGAGTGTGCATACAAAGAACGTTCAAATCTGACTTCGTATGAGGAAATTATGATTTTTCTAAGATTTAGCATAGTAGTGCACAACCCAAAATTCGAATTTTAGATCGGTCGATTTTTAACCAAAAAAGTCTAAAAGAGAAATGAAGATATCGTTAATAGGAGTTCAACAATAAAAAGACAGTAAAAAACAGAGCATGTATGCGAAAGATATGGACGAAAGTTAAACCCTACTCTTCGAGCGCGGCGAATTCGATACATATTTGTAAATTCGAGATAGAATGAGAATTAGCCAATGGAGTTTAAACGAAAGTTGTAGTACTCATAAATACCAACGCGTGGATATAAAGAACGTCGATAATAGAGCTCGTATGTTAAAGATATGGACGAAACTTGGTCCCTACTCTTCGAGCGGGACAAATTCGATATAATTTTGTAAAGCTGAGATAGAATGAGAATTAGCTGACAACATCAAAATCAAAGTTGTAGTACTCGTAAATATCAATGTGTGGACATAAAGAATTTCAAAATGGAGTTCATATTAGCGATTAATAATTTTTAATAGCACATTTACGTATTAAAATAAAGCGTAAATCATATATACGTCTATATATATATATATATATATATATATATATATATATATATATATATATATATATATATATATATATATATATATCATTAGAAAGGTATCGACGATGCGGTCATTATAAGACTAATCTTAAGTACTTTCGACATTAGTTTAGTACAAATATCATTAAATCTATTTAAAATTGTATTATAAAGGGGTGTTTAGTCATTTAAGTAAATATAAATGGTGGTTTTTGAAAATTCAACTATTATAAATAAGAGCCTCAAGGCTCTCATATTTGTTGCACCATTCTCTTGATTCAAGAGTCTTTATCTTCTTATCCCCCGAGCATTTCGGTCCCTCGTGATAAGACTTCTCTTTTTGTAGTTTTAGTATAGTAAGGTAAGCGCTGAAGCGCTGCAAGAATCTTTCATAGAAAGATTCAGCGACGAAGTTCTGCCCCTGCAGAGCCCGACTGCTAGCAAAAACCCTTGTAAGTAAGTTATGCTTACCCTATTTTAAATATAGCTTATATTTAAAATTAGTATTATTATTATGAACTTATTCAAAATATTTGGACTACTATTATGACTTATATAAGTGTCGTTATAATATCTTTTTAACTACTCGCTGTAGGGAGAATCTGGTTTAAAGGGCCGCATAGGGTTGTTGGATTTCAGAAGTGCTCTATGCCAAAATGGTCTTGCCTTCCGATGTTTTATGTCTGCCCCTGTTTGTACATAGTGGTTGGAAAATATTGTGTAAATGTTTATATAATAATAATAATGCTAAGACTAATAATTAGTCACCGTAAATATTAGACTAAAATCTAGTGGTAATAATATTAGGTTTCGTCGAAGGAAATTATATTGTTAAGAAGCAAAGTGTTGTCCGAGTTTGGAATCATCACTTTAACAAGTGAGTACATAGTTACTTTCATCTTACACATATATATGAAGTATTTTATATAAATTACGTGCTATGTGTGCATATTATCTGTTTATTTGAGATCTATGTTGGATGAAAAAATTTATACATGCTTTAAGTGATTTAAACTGTATATGTATTTTATATCTACGAATATGTTGGGTAAAACATGGGTAGATGAATGAGGAGGGATGAAAGAGGATATAAGTAAAGATTGGTGACTATGGACTTAGTGCCAATTGTATAAACCATGGCGACTATGAACATAGTACCTAAACCCTGTTGATTATGGACTTAGTGCCTATTGTATAAACTTTGGAGACTATGGACTTAGTGCCTGTTGTATGAACCTTGGCGATGATGGACTTCGTGCCTATTCTTTAGGATAATCCTTAGGAACGAATGAACGAGGAATAACCGATTCTTAGGGTAGATCCTTAAGAGTAAAGAATATAATGGGGATGGGTAATTGGGTTGATTGTTTAATGTTTAAACATAATAATTATATTATTGTGGGTTGAAAACCCTATGTACTCACCAGGTTTCCTAACCTAACCTACTCATTTTATTTGTATCACAGTTGTCGATATGAAGTTACATTACATTGAGAGATTTAGGAGATATAAAACACTAGTGATAACAAATGTAAGGTCTGTTTATGCTTATGTTTCTGTATTGACGATGACATCCCACTGTTTTAAAATGAATAAAATACATTTGTTCGGAAATGATTTGATAACGTATTTATCATGTTTTTCTGGGAACAAATTTTGAAACACTTTTCTTTAAAAGGTTACTTTGATTTTCAAAATAAAGCATAAATCGGTCTTTTCTGGCCGTGAAAATTGGGATGTCACAGTTGGTATCAGAGCAATAGTTTAAGTGAAGTAGGAATTTTAGGAAAATTTCTAGACTTAAACTTAAAATGCTAAGCGATGATCGTGAGGAGTGTGTCTAATATATTATAGGTAGTACACCTAAATAGGCACAAGCACTAGCTTCTTTAAGGAAGATGCCTAAAATGCTTTTATGCGCTAAATGATTTGTGATGCTATATGATGCTATCGTTTGATCGGATCTATGGTCTGTTGCCGACTGGATCTAGAAACTTTATGTGCACATGTTTTCTAAACGTTTAAATACGGTATTAGAACTAGCATGTAACTTTTTGAAGTAATAAGGAGGAATACGCATCTAAACCTTCCTCTATCTATATTCTCGTCTTGATACACCAAACGACTGCTTTGGTGTGCAAAACATCATGGTGAAGACTCGTAGTGAGTTAAGTAAATGGAGGAAATGAGAAGGCTTACGATATTGAATGATACCTATTGGAAGATATCGTAAGAGTGATATATTGCCTTTAGAATGCGTCTAATAAATAATACGTCTAGTATGGGAGAAGTACACGTTTGATTAGCAGAAAGAAAGATTTTTGGTATAATCCATGAAGTTATTGATGGTTTTAGTATACTACAACATCCTATGGTGCACATACAACCCTAAATATCTTGGATCTATGTTTTCACTAATTATACATGCAATGGTGCTTCCAACGTATTAATCCTATAACTAGCATGCAATTTGACATAAACAATACAAGATACTAGTTAGAGTAACATACATTTTACGTGGCTTGAAGTCTTGATGTATTTGGTGTGGCTTGAAAGACTTTGGCCTTTATGAACTTAGTGCCATAAGTGTTGCACCTCAAATGGAATCACAACTCACTTAGAACAAAGGTGACTCTTGAAAGAGAATTTCATGCACCAAAAACACCTCCAAGGACTCCAAGAACTTCAAGTGTTCAAGTGACGTTTTTACACATGTACTATTATATTTATATGTTGGATTCCAAGAGTCATGGGTATAACCCAAATCCATATCCATGGGTTTTATGATCCATGGTTCATGCGGGCCAACTCTGTATGTATCCATACATAAACTTGGTCCAACATGAATCATAAGCCCAACATATATAAATATAACTTATTACCATAATTAGTCCCTATAGGTTTAATTATTCTCTTTTGATCACTAAATTAATTCCTAATTAATTTTCTATCAATACTAATTAAAAAATATGATTTCATATTAATATATTAGAACTTATAATATATTAATAAATCATATATAACCTTCTCTCAAGAATCCATCCTAACAAATTGTCCTGGTGTTATGCAACCCAAATGGACCATGCTACTCTCGGGTCGAATACATACCAATAATAGTTATGGGTTTAGACATCTAATCCAACAGTCTCCCACTTGGATAAGTCTAAAACTATTATTGCATATGACTCCAAGATCCTGACTAGCAATCGTAGCTCTTAAAAGCCGTTGTCGAACTCCGACCTAGTCAATGACGTGTCCATTAGATAAGGGATCATATATTCCTCCATTCTAGATATCATATGGACTGAGACATGGATTATAATCATTCTCTCTGTCCATTTGTTGTTTCCCAATTTCTGATTTATGACGACTGACTAATTGAACAAATCAAATCAGTCCAGGCCCGGCCGAGCACTTACGTTTTTCATCACTAAATCATCGAGGGGCCCACAGATATCGCTTTTATCCCTCTAAGGGTAAAAGGAATGGATAAACTTCGACCCATATGTTCGCTTGTACTTACTCATCAAATTACACACAACGATATGTTTTATAACAACCAAGTTACTAGTTGCGTTTACATATGTCAAGTTACTACAACTCACAAGTCACCGTTTGAAGAATATAAGATATTATCGTCTCATGATCACTCGTGCTAAATCCATGAAGTGTGTCAAATGAGCATGGGTTTAATCCAATACTCGAATCTTATTCCAAGAGCACTCATGAATATTGCAGCTATGTCTAGGCCACCTAGACAAACTACATACCCATTCATGACAGTCTTGATTCATACCTACTTCCAAAGTATTATTGACTATGGTGATTTTGAATAACCTAGTTATTCGGGAAGTCAAAACATGCAAAGTGAAACAAAAGAATAATACTAATCCTATATGGCCCCAAGAACCTTTGAGAGTAAATAAAACACATTTTATTTAAACACCATATTGAGTACTCATTATTCACTGTATAATGTTTTGAATAATCAAATTGATACTTAAATCAAAACAATAGTCATGTCATGCTCCAAGCATGCACACTATGTTTGTCCAAACAATAGTTATGCCATACTCCAATTATGCACAATATATTTGTCTGTGATCCTTACTTTGTGAAATAGATCAACTGGAAATGATTCCAATAATGCTCATTTCACAATACCAAATCCTTATCGTAAATGTAAGAATACCAAATTCCTGCCATTTACTGTAATCTATTAGGTTTTAAACACATATGCATTGGTCCTCTTGTAATGACTATGCACAAAAGTCATAGAGACTCGGCAACAAAACATTACAAAGTATTCCAATGGAGAGAAATTCCATGGAAACGAAGTCTCAAATTCAAAGTACATTCCTTTGAACATCCTTCTTGCATTAAGTTTTCTAATCTTACATAGATTTAAAGAACAACTTCCACCTATGGAAACATTTCCAGATTCTTATTTTGACTATCACTTCTGAAGAAGAGTTTCCTCTTTTCAGAATATGTCAATATGGTCCTTCCAAAATTAACATTATACTTCCAACTGTCCATGAGCAACCAATCTTTGGTGAACCTTAGATTGCCCTTGATAATTGCTTAATCATTTTAGTCATATCCAGTTCTAGTCCTTTTTCCCTCTTAATGCCCTAGGCATTTGGAAAATTTAGAGAGGATAAATATTATAGCACATGTAATCGATCCTATACTCGAAGCATATGGGATATGATTCATGACGTCTCACGTAAAGACATGATCCTAGACCAGTCTTTTGCTACAATATTTTTATTTGCCATGTTTTCAAAATTTGACAATGAAGAGGGATGCCATAATCATAATCAAATCTGAGAACGCAATATATATATATATATATATATATATATATATATATATATATATATATATATATATATATATATATATATATATATATATATCCTTGACTAAAGAATTGAAATGAAGTATAATTTCCTTTCCCTTAATTATAGCAAAACAACTTTTAAAACCCTGCAAAGTACATGTTGCAAATTGAAACTTTTGTTTTCTATAATTAACATTGCTAACTTGCAACACTTAACATACTAATCATGCTCCCACTAACATGATAATTATTAGCATAACACTTATGTTCCCACTAGCTTTGACATGTATCCAAAAATCAGCTGGACTTCTAGAAATCAGTACTTTATTGACTTTCTTACCAAAGTTCAGATTTATGATACAAGATCCTTTGATAAAACTTTATCAAAATCATACACCTTTCCTTAGACAGTTCATATGAATGTCTAAACAATTTTTAGAACCATGAAGAGGGATGCCGTAATCATAGTCTCAATTGTTTAGACCTTTGCCATTTCTCACAAGTCCAAGTTAGTGTGTCGGTTAACCACACACGCTGCACTAACGACTTTGAGAATGAAAATATCACAATTGCTATCTACTTAAAAATCTACTTAGTGAAAGCGTTTCCTTACCATCATTTTCATGAATCGAAGAGAAACCTTATGACACTTACATTTTTATGGTGTATGTGTTCCTATCCATGTGAATTTGTCAAAACCATAATCACAAGACAAGGTTAGTAACAAATCCAAACACATATGGACTAAACTCGTGTAATCTTAACTTCTTGCCACTTGGCAGCACAAGGGCCTACCATTACTTCCAGGTTGTTATGTAAACAATTAAGAACTCATAGAACTCACATGCATAGTCAACTTTTAACTGGAATGGGCATAGAAACAAGAATATGTCAACACGATAGGTTACAAACCTCAAGTCGTGTGCTCGATAAACAATACCCTTGATTAGTTCTTGAAACTTTTCAAGATCTTTAAAACTCCCAATGTCCTCTTGACATATAAAATTCTCGTGTCGGGTGATACAATGTAATAACTGCAACAGGAAAGGACATACCGCTCGCTTCTGTAGGGCCTCGACGCGGTATATCACTCCAACCCCCAACACCAAAGTAATTCCAGGGTGCTTCCGATGTGGCGAATCAGGACACTTTAGGAGGAACTGCCCTATTAAGAAGAATGACGGGGAGCCGGAAGAGTGTGACAAATGAACCAACAAGGGTATCAGGGAACCATATTAGGACTTTTGTAATGTTTCTAACGACAAAAACGTTTAAGTACCATATGTTTGTAATGAATTTGGTATGCTTGCTAAAAGCACTGTCTTTCTAAAAGTAGTTAAAATACTCTCTCGTTTAAATCGAACCAAATACATTCATATATGATCTTAGGATCATTACCTATAAGATGTGATGACTTTGTACATACATCGGGGTTAATTATAATCAAAATACTGAAGTCTTGAAACAAATAATTTCATCCCGACTCCTATTCCGTGTCTAGTAGTAAGAATTGAGTGGGGCCACCCACTCGACGATTTCACCAACATCAACTTACATACGACATTCATATACCGCTCGATCGTAGGGAGACCTGTCAGGGATCATGATATCAAGTATCATTACTGGCTATCGAAACACGCCCACTACCAGTGCTAGACACTATGGTATAAATCATCTACAATAATGATAACATCAAACAAAGTGAATCACCCTCAAAAGAAACACAAGATACTCTATCACTCTAGTGATCTCTTCTTGCGAACACAACTTAACACATGTTATCTAAAAAGGATATTGTGGTCATCATCCAATTTTCATTGATATAGCCCTCATCTTCCCGATTTAACGTCTACAAAAGGACCTTTCACCTAAACCCCCAAACATCGAAACCTTCGTCTTTCATAAACATCCAGCACGAACCTACAGATCATCTCTCGCTGTGGAACCCCAAAACACGCATCAGAGGAGTGTTATACATCCCAAAACCTTATCACAAGCATTTACAGGAGACCTTTGGGAATGTCACACATGTAGCAGACAAGGTTCAAGCACGGAAGCTTGGAACGAATGTGGTACGAGTCCTGCCATGAGCTTCAGGCCAAGATTGCCCAGAGGGACGAGTAAATGTCCTACCATCCGAGAAGGCTTAGTCGCATAAACCAAACCCACATGTTTCCTACCGAGCTACAAAAACTATCAGGTCTGAACTTGTCAAACTACCCAACAGTGAAATTAAAGAACCAAGCTTCTCACCTTGGAAAGCTCTGGTCTTATTCTTCATATAGAAAGGCAAATTGCTCATAGTTCCATTAACTTCAGAGGCCCCGACAATATCTCTAATAGAAACCCTTACTATCTACCTCGCATAGACGAATAGACTGACCAACCACAAGGAACGAGGTACCCTTCAAGAATTGGACCTGAGATATAAATATCACCAGTAGCGAGTATTGGAGAAGGATATCTGAGGACAATCCTCCAAATTCGATGCGGATGCTGCAAGTCCGTAGTGATACCCCTCAGGTAGGACCACCCCGCTCGCAATATTCATAGGATATGCCATTCTTACTAGGATCCATTAGTCATTGTCATTGTAAATGACTTGCTTATCTACCCTTGTAGTAAGAAGGAAACCAAGGAGAGCAGCTACAACAAACCGCAAAAGCAATGCGATCAGAGAAGCTTTACCCGAAGTTCTCTAGATGAAAGTTTTGGAATCAAGGACTCAAATTCCTAAGACACATCATTATCAAAGTGGAAATCCTTAAGGACCCTTTTCAATTGATCCAAAAACCGTTAAGAAACAGTCAGCACCAAAGGTGTCAGCAAGAATACCCCAAAAGTTCAGGTCTCGCCGACCTACCGTCTTAGCCCCTTTGGAACTTCTCATAAATTTCAG
The DNA here is from genome assembly GCF_002870075.4 of Lactuca sativa. NCBI lineage: Eukaryota > Viridiplantae > Streptophyta > Magnoliopsida > Asterales > Asteraceae > Lactuca > Lactuca sativa. The sequence goes on from NC_056623.2 coordinate 198,901,753, forward strand.
AATCCCCTTACGACTTTTACCATAAAGGAGCAACCCTTGACTGGAAAGAAAAGCAAAAGGAAGAAACCTTTGGAACTCCAGAATAAGAGACCAAATTCCTCTGGAAACCTCACTCTGGGAAGGCTTAGTACGCTTTGGAAAGCGTGGAGAGCCAAAACCCCAGATAATTATGCCTTTCGAGATTCTTGTAAGAATCAGCCTTGTAATCACAACTTCAATCTACTCCCGCGAGCTTAGTAAAATACATTCCACCCGACATGTCCCGAACTTGCAGAAGTATCTATTCGACGAGACTCTTGTAATCCCCCTCGACGAGATCGAGTTCCACAAGAGCCTGACCTTCGTGAAAGAACCATAGTGACCATGGACCGAAAGGTTAAGCGAACGCAGCAACGCTGCTCCCCATTAGTGAAAGTTCGCAGGAATACTAACTAAGGACCTGGAGTTACTTGGAGGCGTGAGAATCAATCGATTAGAAAGTATCCCCACATCATGGCTCGATTGTTCATGCCCACTCCTTGCCTAAGTTCAAAATTTCGGGACAAAATTCCCTCTAACGGGGGGATGATGTGACAACCGTCAATTTTCGGTCATATCAAAGTCAACTAAAGTCAACAAGTCTAACCGGTCAACTCAATTTGCCCGTAGGTACTAAGAGTTTACGTTATGTAATTTCTAAACAACTCTTTATTCTAATGAGAGATCATAAATCGAAAAGTGCGTACATCCAGATCTCCTTAACCCAAATCTATGGTAAGTGACGAGCCAAACCGATAAAACGATGTTGCATACTCATTAAGTATGTGAAATCTCTCCTAAATCTCTCTCTGTATGAGAAATCTCTCTAAGAATGTGAAATCTCTCCCAAATCTCTCTAAGTATGTGAAACCTCTCCCAAATATCTCTTTGTATGTGAGATCTCTCCAAGAATGTCATACCTCTCCCAAATCTCTCTAAGTATGTGAAACCTCTCCTAAATATCTCTTTGTATGTGAAATCTCTCCAAGTATGTCAAATCTCTCCCAAATCTCTCTCTGAATGAGAAATCTCTCCAAGAATGTCAAATCTCTCCCAAATCTCTCTAAGAATGTGAAATCTCTCCCAAATATCTCTTTGTATGTGAAATCTCTCCAAGTATGTCAAATCTCTCCCAAATCTCACTCTGAATGAGAAATCTCTCCAAGAACGTCAAATCTGTCCCAAATCTCTCTAAGTATGTGAAACCTCTCCCAAATATCTCTTTGTATGTGGAATCTCTCCAAGTATGTCAAATCTCTCCCAAATCTCTCTAAGAATGTGAAATCTCTCCCAAATATCTCTTTGTATGTGAAATCTCTCCAAGTATGTCAAATCTCTCCCAAATCTCTCTGAGTATGTGGAATCTCTCTCAAATCTCTCTCGAAATCTCTCCCAACTCTCTATAATCACTCAGGGCATCCCGACCCTCGAATTTGGCGAAAACAGCCCAAACACGGAAGTCTACGCGAAAAACGGACTTAAGGAGCCGAAACCCCTCTTAGGAACCGAACCCTTCTGAGCCGAAGGCTGCTGAACCGAACCCGAAAGGTGCTCTCGGGCCCGAACCTCGCATGCCTCAACCGAACCCGAACGTTCGGCACATTTCGGATCTGACCTCTTCTCTTCTAATGGCTACCGAACCTTCTCTTCTGATGGCCTGCCGAACCCTCGCTTCTGACCCTTCGGACCGAGCCCTTGGACTAAGCCCCTCGCCTTCGCCTTCTTCTTGTGGTTCGCATCTCACTTCCGGCTCAGCACCAGCAAGGACCGAACCTCGGCCTAGGGACCGAACCTCGGCCTAGGACCGAGAGGTCTCGCTGGGAATGCTTTTTCTCCCGGTTTTCGACTAAATTCGCGTTTTAGGCCCGTTTTTAATTGTTTTAACACGGGATTTTCACCCAAAACTTTATTTTAACATATAAGGCCCCTAAAATATTAATTAATCACGTTTTTAAGGATAAAACCTTATCCAAAAGAGAGTGGGTGAAGTACAAAGGTAGAGTGTTGACTTTACTTACTTCTATGACACAAGCAACCACTCCCATACCCACTCCATGTCACTATTCACCACCAGCCCATCCCTAGTCACTTCATAGGTCCTTTATCATCATTTTCAACTATTCCCACATTCTTAGGGCTGGAACATCCACCCTCTCTCCTCACACTCCATTCATTCTCTCATTTTTCACCAAAAACCACACTCCAAACTCTCTCATCCTTTTCTCTCAAATTCGAGAACTTCAAGGCATACTCCAAGATTCTTCTCCTACAATTAGTTAGTATCATCACCTTTCTTATGATTATTACACATCCTCCCACTAAAAATCATAGATTGCTTACTCAAACATCATCACATTCTTGTTAGATCTTCGAATCTTCAAGTGATTCTTCAAGTGTTCTTGGGTTGAACACTTCTCCTCTTCAACACTTACCTACTGAAACCACTCAAGGTGAGTTCATACCCCTACATTCTCATGTTTTCTCAAGTTTTTAGGGGGGGAATACAAGTTAAAAAACAAGAACAAAACTAAACTTTTCTAACAGCCTACATCAGAAAAGTTGGACCTCATTCACGGACTGTTTTGGACAACTTAAACATCTTTGTTTACAAAACTGTTTTAGGTGTAAGTAGTTCCGGTTCTTAGCTTTAAAATGACTACTTGCATATCTCCATACAATTTTTTTACAATTTATGGTGATTTTTACAAAACTGCCTATCATCTCAAACACCAATCCGGACCAGTCTGTGATTATGGACTTGGTTACACAAGTTAGAGGTCTCTAAAAATTATGGAAAAATTTATGAACCAACTAGACTCATTTTTCAAACTCTCAGAAGTTACAGAACTTGATTTGGAGATTTTATAATTTTTCTACAAATTTTCCAATAACAGTTACAGAAATTGTTATAAATAGAAAAACACAATAAATTTCATATCACCTTGTAACATGTTGAGCAAGGTATATATCATTATGTGATTATGTGATATTATAGTATGTGACATTTTTGTATTCATATCTAGATATACACAGTTAACAAATGAATTTTTACTAGATAATACATAGAAATAACCAAGTGTTATAATTAAAGTACATCATTACATACAAATGCATTATTAAACTATGTTAAGTATAGTTTATGTACTTTACCATTTCTACCCTTGTTTTGATAAACTATAATGGGTATAGTTTATGATACCTTACATAATACAAATATATTTTCAGATGGGTACATTTATACAAAAGGGAACTCTCATTACGTTAAGTGTAAATTCATTACAAAAGCATTTTCATAAAAGAGTTTTCATACTTTACAAACGTTTTGGATAAACTATAATATGTATAGTTTATGTATCATTTACTTCTCAACTTATATACCAAAGGTTTTCAGTTTAGTTCACGTAAATCTGTTAATGAATAAATTTGTGAGTCATTCGCTTCGGGTTACTTCCAAAGTAACCAATTCAAAAAGTCCTGTAAATCGTAACCAGAGTCTCTTGTAGGGAGAACGTGATAGTTGTGTATAGATCTATATTGTGCTTGACAAACCCACACCAGAGCTGCTTGCAACAGCTAGACCGGTAGGTCTGAGGTGACAAGTGTCATAACAGTTCCGATGCCTGAAGAACGTCGTAATTAGAAGGCCGTCAATGTCAAGTATGGTTATGATAGCTCACATGTGGTATTAACAAATCATAAGATTTATGAGTTCTAACTTTAATTTAGCGAGTTATGTCAATTTAGCTCACTGAAATTACTTTAAATATGGAAAAATACTTGTACGTCTTCATATCAAAAAGGGTTTTATGTCAATTTGAAACCACTTTCATATCTTTATGTATGACAAATACTTGTTCATTTTCGGTCCTGGTATTTAGGAACACATTACTTTTATAAGGAAAATATTGGATTTTTCTTGGTAACATACATCTCTTTACAGAGATCGATTTTCAAACTCTTACCGTCAAAAGCTTATGAACTCACCAACCTTTGTGTTGACACTTTTTCAAACTACTTGTATTCTCAGGAATTCAGTGAATCAGGAAATCAACCACGTTTTGAGGATGGGACGATCAATCGTCAAACAGTTCATTTTGTATCATAATGTAATTGATTCAAATCATGTAAACATATACTTTAGTATAACTCTTTCAATTATATTTATGATGGTTGTATTTACTTTGAGCACTATTATACTCGTTGTTGTGATACTCTACATGAAGTCCTCCACCCCCGGACGTTTCCGCCATCCTTGGTTTGGGGGTGTGACACTTATCAAGATAAACACTTCACTCAATTGGTCTTGGTTGGTTTTTGTTTTATCCAAAAAAACATCACAACTTACCAATTTCAAATGTACAAAAGTAGAAAACTTTTTACTCTACATTTGACAAGTGTTCTAAACATGCTTAACATTATGTCACTCAAGATACAATCTTGGAGTATGACTCTAAGACTTGTTTTGGAACGAAGTATGGTTTATCTTATGATATAACCATTTCAACAATTCACGATTCCTCTTCTTAGTCAAACAAATGCACTAAGATGTCCTTAGAGGATCAATTGTGATATGGTCTCATAATCACTAAGATAATCACAAAACATGATACTAAAGTAGTCTCCCATCTTTTCAGACTGAAGAAACTTTTATCTTTCTGCCTAATTTGATTCTTCTCATCCGTCCTGCCATACATTGAAACTTTTCCAATGTTTCAGAAATTCACTTAAACTTGTAAGTGTAACCATATTTACTAAATTTTAGTAAATCATGAAGAATAGTCTTATCGATCTTTGTGGTGGACCTTATCAGTGTACAATCAAGAGTACCCAATCTCCTAGTCCTTCACTTGACTCACATATACATGTAATAAGGAATTAGTCTTAGTTTCCCAAAGATGAAAATTCTCATTCCACATACTATAAAAGTTGCATGATTCCAAGTTTCTATCCAACTGAAACTTGGGTGATGAGAATCTTTCCTAATTTGGTAAATTATGACACTACCACAAACGAAAGAATCAAATCCATTTTCTAATATTGCTATCAATGGAAACTTGTAAACAACAATTTTTCACAAATGCCACTGTAAGGATATTCAAAATAAATAAAATCAAAAAATTTCCTTTTATTTTAAAATTGCGAAAAAACTTATCCTTACAATGCAAATGCATATGAAAAACTTATTGTTATGTATTCCTAAACAATATATCATAACTCTTAACCAACAACTAAAATTCTGATCACCGAACCATGCGATTGAAATCCATCTTCGCGATCAGAATCAACATATTCTTCCATTAACCTTCCTCTTTTCTTTGATTCTTAAAACATCAACATGCGACCTAGTCACATCGTGTGATAAGAATCTCCAAATAGGAACTTAATAGAGTTAGATAATGGACTTTACTCGAAGTAGAGTCAAACTTTTTGACTTTACCATCCTTATGATCTTTCAGGTAAATAGGCCAACTTCGCAACCAATGCCCCTTCCTTTGGCATATGGACTCTTTGGGAATGGTACACGGGACTATCTCATACTTAGCCTTTCTCTATACCATTTGGTCAACCGAGTTGACTATGTCCGATCAGTTTCCATTGGGAAGAGAAAGCTTTTCTGGATTTCCAATGTTACCATTATCAATGTCCATGGAAGTTTGCACAGTCGATCTTCCAATCAAATTTGCTTTGCCAGTGCTCCGAATGAATCAGCACCAAGCAAATAGGTAAGATCATTAAGGGTCATGTCATGGTCTGTCATATAGTAGTCCTAAAGGAACTCACTATGTGACTTAGAAAATGAATGAAGAACCTAGTTAACAACCAACTTCCTCAAGAGTTTGACACCCAACTCTCCCGGCTTGTCAATATGTGACCTCATCTCCAAGATGTGAGCACTAATAGACTTTGCTTGCCAGTTGGGATTGAGTGACCTTGTACTTTTTAATAACTTGTGGGTTAGGGAGAATAATTGGAGGAGGTGGAGGAAATGAAGTATGATTTCCATGATCCAATCGCGGGACATCATCTTCATTATGAAAACTTGTTCCAAGGGATTTGGGAAGATCATAGTTGTCTGAACCAGACATCAACAATGGGAGATATTCAAGTTAGTTGATTTAAGTCCTTAATATAACACCCAATATGAAATATTAAGGCTAGGACCCAACACAATATTTTATAACTTGGAAGAGGGATGCCGTAATCCAAGCTATAAAATATTTGAAGGTAGGCGAATGACGATTCACCAATTCCACCATGAAAAACGAAATAGGTATTAGGTTTAAATTGGCTTGAAACTCCTAGATCTTTTGAGATTCATTGAACTATTCAATGGCATGTTTAAATCTCGATTGTGCCCTCTCAAGTTTGTGACTGGGATGTCGATGATCACAAACAAGGTGTGAATAACCATGCAAATTGACTTGGTACCCTTAATTTTTATCACCTAATCGATGTGCCAGTTACCTAAACACGCTCCACTGATATATGATAAACATTAAGTCACCCTTTACCATTCTTACTAGTCCATGTTAGTGTTCCGGTTATTCACACACGCTCCACCAATGACTTGGTCAGGTACAAAGTGTAATTTCATGGGTTAGTACCAATTTCACATTTTCCTAAAATAACTAAGATTGAGAATTTAATAAATTTTAGTTACTTTATATTTATCATTATACTTTTAATGAAGGGAAAATTAATGTCCTGTCAAATCCGTTCGGCTAACGACCCTCCACCAGTCAAGGGAGCGGTGGGTGAGAGTGGACACCCATTAAACTGCCATTTTATAGGTAGTAACCTTATACCCCCCCTTATAGACCGGCTTCATGAATGAAGCCTACTAACGGTAAGACTGACTTTGTTCTTACACATATATATAACTATTAACTATTAATATTATAATAGTATAAGGGTTGAATTTTAACCTTTAAAACTCTAAGGGTTAACATGGAATTAAAGTATTCATGGGGGGGCGGGGGGGGGGGGGTGAACTTTACAAATTCCAAAACTTGAGGACAAGTTTTGAATAATTCAAAAACTTTTGGTTTCCATAACTTATGTGTTTAGAGTAGTTTTAATGAAAAAACTCTTCAAGTTCCATAAATTGAGGACAAGCAATGGAGGACTTTAAAACATTTAAACATGAGACTCTTCATTTTCATAACTTATGGAAAATTTGATGAGTTTTAAAATTCATAAATGAGACTTTTCATATAGCTTGAGGACAAGTTACAAAAACACATTTTTTGAACTACTTTTAGATCAATTTGGATTGAAAATAAATTTTCTATTAATCTAAACTAACTCATAAGAACAAGATAATTCAAATCATCAATCTTCAAGAAATTAGCATGAACATATAAACTAATACAAAAACACATCAATAACAGGTTTATAAGTTCAAAAACATCTTAGGGTAATGTTCCTAGTCCAATTCCAACCAAAAAACTCGAAAATATGCTGTCATGGGGTCCAAATCATCGAGTGCATGAAAACAACCCATGGCTCTGATACCAGTGATGGGTTTTAGTATACTACAAAATTCTATGGTGCACATACAACCCTAAATACCTTGGATCTATGTTTTCACTAATTATAGATGCAAAGGTGCTTCCAAGGTATTAATCCTATAACTAGCATGCAATTTGACATAAACAATACAAGATACTAGCTAGAGTAACATACCTTTTATGTGGCTTGAAGTCTTGATGTATTTGGTGTTGCTTGAAAGACTTTGGCCTTTAAGCGCTTAGTGCCCCAAGTGTTGCATCTCAAATGGAATCACAACTCACCTAGAACAAAGGTGACTCTTGAGAGAGAATTCCATGCACCAAAAACACCTCCAAGGTCTCCAAGAACTTTAAGTGTTCAAGTAGCGTTTTTAGGCATGTACTAATATATTTATACGTTGGATTACAAGAGTCATGTGTATAAACCAAATCCATATCCATGGGTTTTATGATCCACAGTTCGTGTGGCCCAACTCTTTATGTATCCATACCTAAACTTGGTCCAACATGGATCATAAGCCCAACACATATAAATATAACTAATTACCATAGTTAGTCCCCATAGATTTAAGTTGTCTATTTTTATCACTAAATTATTTCCAAATTAATTCTTGATCAATACTAAATAAAACATATGATTTCATATTAATATATTAGAACTTATAATATATTAATAAATCATATATAACCTTCTCTCAAGAATCTATCCTAACAAATTGTCCTGGTGTTATGCAACCCAAATGGACCATGCTACTCTCGGGTCGAATACATACCAATAATAGTTATGGGCTTAGACATCTAATCCAACAGTTATTCCATCATCCGACATTTCTATCACCAAACGAGTTGAAGTAGAATTGATGATTGAAGATACGCATGGAAGAAGTCCTAGTAGAATCTAGGGAAAATTATATGATTGTTTGGACACATTTGTATGTGTTAAAATTGATTTTGTGATAATGACTTGGAGAACTGCTAGACAATACTTGGGATAAGTATGAGTAGGTTTGAAAGGTAGTAGAGGCCTATACTACCGGAAGCACAGAACTCACGCTCGGATCCGGGAAAGTCACAAGGTTACCAAGAAGCTAGTAATTGATTCCATTTTTTTCAAGTATGTTGTTGCTATCGTTTCGGTAATGACTAAGAAGAAGATTGTTATTCTGACCCAACTGGTCATATCAAATTGAGTCGGAATAAGATGAGTATGTTACATGGTTCAGAGAACCGAGTTCAATGTAGCATCTAACCTAAGCCAGAAGATTGAAGTGAAAGATATCGAAGCAATCAATAGAAGTTAAACGATCGTTGTTAAAGTAAGAAGCTTGTAGCTAGAAGTGTTGCATGCTAGAATATGATTATCTCACATTAGAACATGAAGGAAGGTATATTCCTTTATGGAATTTGACTCTAAGAGACATGAGTCTAAGCATTGCATCATACAATGAGAGGTCATTAGAACATAACCCATTGATCTATTACGATAATTGAAGTTAAGTCTATTTACGAAGGATCAGGAGTTTCCAATAAGGATCAAGATTTTAAATCAAAGGTTACAATTGAAAGTCCAACACTATATGAAGAGCGGGAGCAAGATTGAGCACCGCCAATAGTTAACAAGTCCAAGAGTTAAATACTTGTTTGAAATGACATAAGAGTTTTGATTATTACCTAGGATGAAGAGATAGCGTATGGAGTCATTATACAAGCCCTGTTTTGTTGATGATTCCGGGAGGTAATCATCCTAAGGGGGAGATAACTGTAACGCCCGTAGATTCGGGCTAGTCAATTTAGAGACAATAAACGTCAACATTGACTTTTTAATAGAAGATAATTTAGAATAAACAATCTTAACCAAGTTATAGTATATGTCAAAATGGTTCCGTATATATAAAGAACACCGAAATCCGAGTTATAACGAAGAAGTTATGACTCGTCGAAGTTTTACGACAAATCCGACGCGACACCGGGAATCGTAAAAAGTAAATTTACGATAAAATAATTTCTAGCCTTATCGATCTAAACAAAAGTCATAGTATATGTTAAACCAAGAATGTGCATAAACAGAACTTCCAAATCTGACTTCATATGAGGAAGTTATGATTTTTCTAAGATTTAGCATAGTAGTGCACAACCCAAAATTCGAATTTTAGATCGGTCAATTTTTAACCAAAAAAGTCTAAACAAGAAATGAAGATATTGTTAATAGGAGTTTAACGATAAAAAGACAGTCGAAAACGGAGCTCGTATGTGAAAGATATGGACGAAACTTAGTCCATACTCTTCAAGCGCGGCGAATTCGATACATATTTGTAAATTCGAGATAGAATGAGAATTAGCCGATGGAGTCTAAATGAAAGTTGTAGTACTCATAAATACCAATGCGTGGATATAAAGAACGTCGAGAATAGAGCTCATATGTTAAAGATATGGATGAAACTTGGTCCCTGCTCTTCGAGCACGATAAATTCTATATAGTTTTGTAAGTCTGAGATAGAATGAGAACTAGCTGACGGCGTCTAAATCAAAGTTCTAATACTCGTAAATGCCAATGCGTGGATATAAAGAACGTCAAAAATGGAGTTCGTATGAACGAGTTATAATTTTTAATAGCACATTTACGTATTAAAATAAAGCGTAAATCATATATACGTCTACATATATATATACATATGTATATATCATTAGAAAGGTATCGATGATGCGGTCATTATAAGACTAATGTTGAGTACTTTCGACATTTGTTTAGTAAAAATATCATTAAATCTATTTAAAATAGTATTATAAAGGGGTGTTTAGTCATTTAAGTAAATATAGAGCGTGGTTTTTCAAAATTCAATTATTATAAATAAGAGCCTCTAGGCTCTCATATTTCTTGCACCATTCTCTTAATTCAAGAGTCTTCTTTTCCTTATCCCCCGATCATTCCGGTCCCTCGTGATTCGACTTTTCTTTCTTTAGTTTTAATATACTAAGGTAAGCGCTGCAAGAATCTTTCTTAGAAAGATTCAGCGACGGAGTTCTGCCCTTGCAGAGCCCCACCCCTAGCAAAAACCCCCCTTGTATGTAAGTTATGCTTACCCTATTTTAAATATAGCTTATATTTAAAATTAATATTGTTATGATGAACTTATAATAAATATTTGGGCTATTATTATGACTTATATAAGTGTCGTGATAATATCTTTTTAACTGCTTGCGGTACGGAGAATCTGGTTTAAAGGGCCGCATAGGGTTGTTGGATTTCAGAAGTGCTATATGCAAAAATGGTCCTACCCTCCGGTGTTTTATGTCTGGCCCCTATCTGTACATAGTGGTTGAAAAATATTGTTTAAACGCTTATATAATAATAATAATGCTAAGCCTAGTAATTAGTCACGGTAAATATTAAAAATCCAATGGTAATAATATTAGGTTTCGTCGAAGGAAATTATATTGTTAAGCAGCAAAGCGTTGTCCGAGTTTGGAATCATCACTTTAACAAGTGAGTGCATAGTTACTTTCATCTTACACATAGATATGAAGTATTTTATATAAATTACATGCTATGTGTGCATATTATCTGTTTATTTGAGATCTATGTTGGATGAAAAAATTTATACATGCTTTAAGTGATTTAAACTGTATATGTATTTTATATCTACGAATATGTTGGGTAAAACATGGGTAGATGAATGAGGAGGGATGAAAGAGGATATAAGTAAAGATTGGTGACTGTGGACTTAGTGCCAATTGTATAAACCATGGCGACTATGAACATAGTGCCTAAACCCTGTTGATTATGGACTTAGTGCCTATTGTATAAACTTTGGAGACTATGGACTTAGTGCCTATTGTATAAACCTTGGCGATGATGGACTTCGTGCCTATTCTTTAGGATAATCTTTAGGAATGAATGAACGAGGAATAACCGATTCTTAGGGTAGATCCTTAAGAGTAAAGAATATAATGGGGATGGGTAATTGGGTTGATTGTTTGATGTTTAAACATAATAATTATATTATTATGGGTTGAAAACCCTTTGTACTCACCAGATTTCCCAACCTGAACCACTCAGTTTATTTGTATCACAGGTGTCGATATGAACTTACATTACAACGAGTGATTAAGGAGATATAAATCACTAGTGATAACAAATGTAAGGTCTATTTATGTTTATGTTTCTGTATTGATGATGACATTTCAATGTTTTAAAATGAATAAAATACATTTCTTCGGAAATGCTTTGATAACGTATTTATCATATTTTTCTGGGAATAAATTCCGAAACACTTTTCTTTAAAAGGTTACTCTGATTTTGAAAATAATGCATAAACAAATTGGTCTTTTCTGGCCGTGAAAATGGGGATGTCATAGTAAGTCTTTCTTTGTTGAGTAGTGCAACAAGATCATTGTCTGGCATGATAAAACAAAATGAATCCTCATTTAAGTTAATTGGTATATTAAATATTGAATTTGTTGTCCTACCACCAGAAAGCAAGAGTCAGGCAATTCCACTTGACGCATTGTTGATAAGAAATTTACATTTGGATGTAATAGCAGCATATAAGGTCTTCCAAACAAATGTGCAACGTCATGCCTTATGATCTAACGAGTCAAACACTCTTACACACTGTAAATCAGCATCAACGTCTATACCATCAATGCCATCATATCAAGAGACTATTAGCATCAACTCTTAGTATAGTTATTCTAGGTAATCCTTTGTATATTAGGTAATGATATAGATATATAGAATAAATATCAGATCTGATATCCTTGTGATGAGGATCAATTCTTAGTATAGATAAGATACAATCCCTTCAATTATGGGATATACTTTTATAGATTAGTATATATTGAACATTAGGGTAAAACCCTAATGTTAACATGTCCTGGTGTCGTAATCATCTTTGTGACAAACTTTCATCTTGGTGAAGACAAAACCCTTTCTTGGTGAAAGAACAATTTGGAGAACTTCATGAGTTATCTACTTTTTGTTCTTTGTTTTTGTAGATTAGTTTGCTTTTGTTATTTATACATGAAGTGTATCCGATCAATACAAAACCTTCATTTGGCATCAGAGTGGGTTTTCAATACACTCAAGTAATCATGTTGACCTCTTTCAATCAGAAATCAACTATATGAAACAAGATCCCTCCATTTGATAAACACAATTTCTCTTCTTGGAAATCAAAGGCCATGGAAGCTCTCGTGTTCATGGATGTTGATATGCTCGACATCATCAACAACGGTCATGTCGTTGCTATGCATCAATCATCCAATGATGGTGCATCTAGTAGTACGTTGAAAGGAAAAGTTGTCTGGATATAACAAGGAAAAGAAAAGGATGCTGGATCTCGATGTAAAGACAAGAATTGCTACTGGAAAGTCACTCCCTTATTTCGTCTTTCATCTGGTTCAAAACTATCCAACTGCTTAAGCGATGATGATTACACTATCATCAGCTTTTGAAAAAGAAAAATCCTCAGATGATGAAGGTAAGTGTCTCATGGTCCAGATTATTGAGTCTCACACTGGCACTTCAACTGAAAGCGTTAGGACTCTTGACGCTGATCCCTCTCAAGTTGTTGTAGACCTTAAGACAGAATGGGATGTTACATCAACGTATCAGGTAAAAAATCTTGTTAACTACTCTTATGTTGAAAACATCAAAAAGAATGACACGATTGACCAATTACATTTCAATTTATTGGTCTCAAATAAAGAAAAATCTTCTCTCAATTTTGAGTTAAAGAAACTTAAAAAAAACTCTCCATTTTCGAAAAATCTCTTTCTGTTTTAGAAAGGATAACACATTTATCTTGCTGACCAATAATTTTCTTCACAGTAAAAAAGAAAAAGTTGTTGATCATGCTAGATTCTTTAAATGTATTTTGAAAAAATAGACCTCCTCTCACTCTAATGTCACAAGAATTATTAATGCTCATATATCATATCAGTGTGAAAAATTTCTTGGAGGTGATATAGAAGGTGTTGTTTCCTTAACCAAAGATGTTAAGACAAAACAAACCTTTTATAAAGCTAACTGTTAAAAAGAACATTTTAAGAATAGATTTGTAACTTCTTATTTTATAAATCAAACTTTAATTAATTCTCACTGCTCCACTAATTCAAATGTTATCACCACATGTGTTACTTAATTATCTGCTCATGATCCTTCTCATCAACCTCCTCATCATGATATGTTCTCCCCTCCACTAAGATTTTGCTAAAATTTCCTATATGCAATGGTAAAGTTTATTCAGTAAACAAAATTCTTAGCATTTTTCCTTAGTTCTACGTTAGCAATTCTAAACCAAAAGATCAATTAAAATTCTCTACTTCTGATGACTCGACGATTCATGATACTTATGACAAAATATCAACTGAGCATACCATCGATGACATTCCTTATTCTATAAGTAAAACAAAACAACGATCCCACCTTCACTTCCTTGATGAATCACAATGATTAGACTTTTGAGTATTGTCTTGGTGACTCTCATAACCCAAAGGTTACAAATATTGGATCCTTTCATTGGTTACAAAAGACTGGCTCATGCTCTTCTCTTGTTCTTGGTGAACATGAAGCTTGGAATCAATCTGCAATATCTCAATGATTAAAGGCATTCTCTCTTGTTCCTTACTATGAATTGGGTTTTAGTGTGATATGGTTGATCTTGTGTACTATCTTTTATAGCCAAAATTCAAGAGGCAGTTAGCACGGAAAATGGATGTAACACCCATAAAATTCAAGCAAATTTAAAACTTTTAAAAACATTTAAAACCATTAAGTTATTCCAATTTGTTTTCAAAATAGTTTAAGCATCAAAGTATCCCAAGAATCAATTCATAAAAATATGAGGAGGTGCACGATCATGCTTTCGCCTTCCCACGATCATCAGAAGTACCTAAAACATAATCAACAACTGTAAGCCCGAAGATTAGTGAGTTCCCCCAAAATACCAACGCCATACAAATATAACCATATTATATAACAAATACAGACAACATGCATAATGAGCCTTTAGCATGACTGGACCGCCTCACAGGCCTTCACTCTATCTGGACCACTCTCCGAGCCTTCGGCACGTCTAGACTGCCTCACAGGGCCTACAGCCTATCCGGACCGCTCACCGGGCCTTCGGCCTGACTGAATCCCTTTGCAGGGCGTTCAGTTTATCCGGACCGCCCTGGGTATGTTGGCCTACAGCACAAAGCATGACCACCTCAACCCAACCCCCTACCAAACAAACATGTTCACATAAATATCATACACTAGCTCATTTCATATAACAGTCAAACCAATCTAACAGATCACCAATCATAGCAACATCCCAACAACCGAGATACAGACCTAACTGGTCACTAACATAGCATCATCCTATAACCAGGACAATCACGTGCACATAGATATCATATAACACTAGCATGTATATATCACAATCAAACCGATCTAACAGATCACAAAGCATAGCAACAATCCTATAACCAAGATACCGACCTAACCAGGTCACTAAGCATAAAAATATCCTCATCCTAACTACCAGGATGTAAACAAATAAACATATCATGCCATAATCCAGATACAGTCCATAAAGGGCTGGCCTTGGTGCCTTAGACCCTATTGATATAATGAGGATAACTCACATGGCACTACTGAAGTCCCATGGATAAAACTCCAATTGCTGGCTGACAGCTTCCCGAACTGTCAACATCAAACAACACCCAATTAATAATTGGGTACCAAGCCCAAGGTTCAACTCACACCAAAAAGCCAAAAGTCAAGTAATAGGCCAAAGCCCAACATGTGGCCCAATTTTCCAAATTGGGCCCAGACTTGTACATGGTCTTTCCTTAAGGCCTATCTGTGGGCCAATTTTCCAAATTGGGCCCAAACCCCTTACATGGGCCTTGCTCTAAAACCCATCAAATTATTCAAGTCCATATGCTTGATTTTGGAGGACCCAATAATAACCCAATCACCAAAGCCCAATAGAAAGGCCCAAATCAAGGCCCAAGTGAGATTAGGGTTAAGTGTTCCTACTTAACCCATTAAGGGCTTAATCCATTAAGGGCTTAATCTATTAAGGACTTAATATATTAAGTCCATTATTGCCTTAGGTTAATTTACCAATGATTATAATTCCATATTTTAAGTTTAAAAATTAATTTTGATACGGTCCCGATAAGTCCCAAATTAGGGTTTCATGGCATTAGGGTTTTCCAAACCCCAGTTAGGGTTTCTAACCCATCTTAGCCCAATAGGCCCCAAAACAAGTTATTAAGCCCATTAAGGTTTCCAAGGCCCATTAGGGCTTCAAGCATCCCAACCAAATCAAACATGACAAGGCAAAGCACACTACCACCCGACACGGCGGCCAGTGGCGGCAGGAGACGGCAACCACCACCTCACAGTGGTGGTTATAGATTTTCTATTATTATTTCGGGCACCATTTACAAGTTACAACTCAATCCAAATAAAACACACACACACATACACACAACTGCACAATGGCGGCAAGTGGTGGTTGGAGGTGGCAGCCACCACCTCACGGTGGTGGTGGTGGCCCACTTTTGATTTTAGATACACAACCCACCTACTTAACGTAAGATAAAACAACACACACACACACCTAAATTACATGGAAAATTTGTACACTACCATCTTCCACGATGGCTGGTGGCGACGGAAAGAAAGGCAGCAGGCGGCGACGACGACATATCCCGAAATGTGGACAACAGCGACGTTGACGGTGGCAGTCACCATGGATGGCTGCCATGGTGGTCCTTCTGTTGGGTTTTGAGCATTCTAACACTTCTATGGTGTACATGCAACCCTATAAACCTTGGATCTATGTTTTCTCTATTATACATGCAAATAAGAACTTTCCAAGGCTTTAATCCTAACTAGCATATTATGAAGCACTTATACTCTAAAGTACTAGTTAGATGACATACCTTTTGATGTAGCTTGATGTCTTCAAGCTTTAAAAGCTTAGCCCCAATAGTGTGGAAGCCTCAAATGGAATCACAAATCACCAAAACACCTTAGAAGACTTTAGAGAATATGGATACTTGGTTCTCTCTAGTGAAATTGGCTAGCCCTTCTTAGTGTACCACACTAGTGCCCATTTCACCAACCAAAGACATCTTTATATAGTGTGGAGGATTAAGGTTAAACCCTAATACCCATGACCTTTCATTTCCTAGGATCCATGGGTTAAACACTCCATGGACTATCCATGAAAGCTTAGCCCAACCTAAATGAACTTGGCCCATTCCATATATATAAGAGTCCATATTTAATTAGTTCCTTTTGATCACTTAATTAATTATAAATTAATTCTTGATCAATACTAATTAAATAATATGATTCCATAATAATATATTAGAACTTATAATATATTAATATTAATCATAAACATACTATTCTCAAAAGATTATCCATATAAATTGTGTCGGTGAAGTGCAACCCAAATGGACCATGCCGGGTCGGGTCAAGTACATACCAAATATAGTTATGGACTTAGACATTAATCCAACAGTCTCCCACTTGGATAAGTCTAAAACTATTATTGCGTATGACTTCAAACCTAACTGGCAATCGTAGCTCTTAAAGCTGCTGTCGAACTCTAATCTTGTCAATGAACTTGTCCATTAGATAAGGGATCATATATTCCTCCATTCTAGATATCATATGGACTGAGACATGGATTATAATCATTCTCTCTGTCCATTTGTTGTTTCCCGATTTCTGATTTATGACGACTGACTAATTGAACAAATCAAATCAGTCCTGGCCCGGCCGAGCACTTCCATTTGTCATCATCAAATCATCGAGGGGCCCACAGATATCGCTTTTATCCCGAAGGTACAAGGAATGGATAAACTTTGACTCATATGGCTTGTTCTACTACTTGTTGAATCATACACAAAGGCACGTTTTATAGCACCGAGTTACCAAATGCGTTTTCGTGCAATCAATGTACAACCAACTCATAGTAACAACTCATATCTCTAGGTTTGAAGAATATAAGATATTATCGTCTCATGATCACTCGTGATAAAATCCATGAAGTGATTCCAATGAGCGCGGGTTGAATCCAATACTCAGAACTTATGAGCACTCATGAGTGTTGTAGCCCTTTGTCCAACACCTTAGACCTCTACAAGCCAACCCATGACAGTCTTAATTCATATCTACTTCCAAAATATGACCGACTGTGGATGGTTTGAATAACTTAGTCATTCCGGAAGAATAAACTAGTTTATTCGGGAAGTCAAAACATGCAAAGTGAAACACAATAATAATTGAATCCAATATGGTCTCAGAACTTATGAATATAAATAAAACACCTTTTATTTATCACCATATGATTACACATTGTTCATTGTATACTGTTTCATCTATCAACTTTATTCTTGAATTTAAAACAATAGTTGCCCCATGCTCTAAGCATGTACACTATGTTTTCTAAACACTAGTCATGCCACACACCAAGTATGCATACTATGTTTGTCTATGATCTTTACTTTGTGAACTAGATCAATTGAACATAACTTCAATGATTCTCTTTTCACGCTCCCAAATCCTTACTGCAAATGCAAGAATTCCAAATTCATGCCATTTACTGAAATCTGCTAGATTCTAAACTTATATGCATTGATCCTCTTGTAATGATTATGCACAAAATCATAAAGACTTAACAACAAACATTACAGAGCATTCCAAAGGAGATCAACTCCTTGGAAACATCCTTCTTGCATTAAGTTCCCTTAATCTTACACAGATTGAAAATTCTAACTTTGAAACATTTCCAGATTCCATTTTAACTATCACTTCTGAACAAGAGTTGCCTCCTTACAGATTATGTCAATATGGTCCTTCCGGAATTATCACTATACTTCCAACTGTCCTTGAGCACCCAATCTTTGGTAAACCTTAGATTGTCCTCGACAATTGTTTAATCCTTTTAGTCATATCCAGTTCTAAACCTTTTCCCTTCTTAATGCCCCAGGCATTTGAAAATTTTAGAAAGGATGAATATAGCACATGTAATCGATCCTATATCCGACGCATATGGGACACGATTCATGATGTCTCACATAAAGACTAAACCAGTCTTTGTGACAACCTGAAATTTCCATTTGTACGAACATCATCTATTCAATAGAAGCTAGTTCAGTTTCAGTGATTTTCAAGCTTTTCCGAACAAGTTTGTGTACATTAGGGTTTATGTTTTAGAGGATATCAGGAGAGTGGATGCTCCTGGTTTTGTGAAAATTAGGCATTCCAAGTTTCATACTGTTACAGTCCTATATCCAGAATAAAAATATTTTCTGCCAAAATATTCTAGGACTATAAATAGTTTTCTGAATTAAATTAATTCATTATTCACAATTCCAAATAGAGAAAAGCCATATTCTCTCTGACGGATCTTCGGGTTTTCATCCCAGATTGTGAGTCTACTTTTCTATATGTGTTTCAATACTTGTTTGATGCTTATTAACATCAATAACATGTCTAGATATCAAGATCCGGGAGTTTACCGCCCAAGAACGTTCTTGGGGAGTAAACTCCAAAATGGAACATAAATGCTTCCTAGTCCCGATTCCTTGTTAGAAGACTTGTTTAGGAGTTGGGGTATAATCTTTATAGGCCAAAAAGCTTCCAAGAAACACAAGTTCTAGGAGTTTACGGCCAAGGAACTCCCTTGGGCCGTAAACCCCTTTTCAAAGGCTTAATGTGCCCTAAACTTCCCCAAATGCTTAAGGACTTTAACTACTAGTACTTGTGCTTATTTAGAACATCAAAAGCTCATCAAAATCACAAGTTAGTAGGAGTTTACGGCCAAGAGCTCCTATTGGGCCGTAAACCCCTTTTTGTAGGGTAAAAATCATTCCAAGCACACCTTAAGCCTTTAGACAATTTACCTTGCACCCTTGGGACTAGAATGGAGAGTAGAACACATCAAAACCAATCCTTGAAAGGAGTTTACGGCCAAGGAACATGGCTTGGGCCGTAAACTCCAAGTGAAGGCACAAAAGTGTACCTCTTGTCCCCATTAGCCTTAGATAAATTCATGGAAGCCATCCTTGATGTTTAAGTGCCTCAAATCAATTAAAATCCAAGAGTTTACGGCCGTAAACTCTAGGGTGAATGACTTTGGGCCGTAAACTCCCATATGGAGTGTTCTAGAGCCTTAAACTACTTCATGTGTTATTCCAATAAAGCTAGGAGTGTTCTAGGATCAAGATAGCACCACAAAACACCCAAAACCACCCTTTGAGGAGTTCACGGCCATAAACCCATGAGTTTACGGCCGTAAACTCCAAGGTATGGGGTTTGTTGGGTGGTGAACTCCTATACAAGGCCCTTTGATTTTTCAAACCCTTTTGCCTTGTCCCGTAGCAACTTAGATGCAACCATTTGAACCCTAAACACTCATAAAAGTGTTTAAATGTTTTCTAAGTGTCTTAACTTATTTATTTAAGTTATTATATGTCTAATTAGTTATATATATATGCTTATTATATGATAACTAGGCTCGTGCGTGTAAACCAGTCTCCGTTTGCCACCTAGCACGGTGTCCGACACTGCAATCCAAACGACTCACCACAAGTGAGTTCATACCCCCTTGAATCAACCTTTGAAATGATTTTAAGTGTTTTAAATACTTTATGGGGGGGGGGGATACAAGTCAAATACTTATAAGTTATTGCTTCAATCACATGTGATTGCATTTAATCACATGTGATTAATAACTAGGAAAACAACGATTGTTTTTACCACTGTTCAAATTGTTTTTCAAACTACTTCACTTTGAAATGTTTTACAAACTGTTTTACTATCCAAACTTATTTATAGACTGTGATTAAACAAATGCTTCTTATACTTAAACTGTTTTATCAACTTATGCTTTCAAAATGTTTTATAGATCGACATCAAGTCGATCTTCTCTTGAAATTATATTATGCTTCAAATGTTTTACGAAAACTTATTTATGCTTTTATATATCCAATTGCATGCCCATATATGTATAGATATATAAATAATGTTCAAAGGGCTTAGGAAGGCCATCCGCCCTATTTCCTTTTCCTCGATTTGGATGTGGTCTGGTGGGATTTCGGGTGACCATCCGAAGGTCGTTTCCATATTACTTATATATCATATATACATGTATAGACATAAAAGTACTTCCATATTCATACTCATCAGTACATCGTTAGTTGGTTACCATCGGGGTAACGCAGGATCAATACATATACAGATATACGAGAAACAATACATATACAGATATACTAGAAACAATACATATACAGATATACTAGAAACAATACATATACAGATATACGAGAAACAATACATATACAAATATACTAGAAACAATACATATACAAATATACGAGAAAAAATACATATACAAATATACGAGAAACAATACATATACAAATATACGAGAAACAATACATATACAGATATACGAGAAACAATACATATACATGAATACTTAACAATTGTGATCCACTGTATCGGGCATGCCTTAAATATCATGGCCCGAGTTGTAGCCAGAATTCTCTTGGAGGGAGAGCGTGAGTTTGCGTATAGATCTATACTGGATTGACTATCCTACACCTTGCTGCTAGCTACAGCCGGACCTGCAGGTCTGCGGGTGCCAAACGTCATTTCTTTATTACGACCATTCATTATGTCGTTGATTTTCAGTGGATAGCATGGTGCAATTTATCACAATATACCTTAATATAAATCCGATTTAAGGTAGTAGTATTTAGTACAGCAGTAGTCTTAGTATACAAAGCTACAGTACTACAATGATTTACCCATTACATATTTTAGTGATAATCTCACTTAAGCATTAGTGTACAAACTATATTTTAACAAATGATAGTTATATTTGGGTAATTACACACTTTTACAACAGACAAGTTTACAAAACAGTTTAGCCTTGGTAGAAGGTTACTTTTATAGAAAATATAGGATTTTCTGAGAGATTCAAACTTTTACAAACACTTTCAAACATTTGCTTACGTTTTTACAAACTTATACATTGAGACAGGTTCAAACTATTTTGACAAGAAACATTGACACTAAAATACTTATGAACTCACCAGCTTTATGCTAATAAACTCTTTCAAAATAACTTGTGTTCTCAGGTCATCAGTAGACAGGTACCGAGGCCAGCTTTTGAGAAGATGGTGGGCATTCAAGACTCATCTCATATTATTTTGTGTTTCATTATTTTTGGTGTCTATATCTGTATAGAACACACTTGTATTAAAATTATATATTTAATGCAATGGATGATGTTGTTTGCTTATTTACATTTACTGTGTTGTGATACTATACATGACGTCCTCCGCCCCAGAACGATTCCGCCGTTCTTAGTTTTGGGGTGTGACAGTCTTTTGCTATAACATTTCCATTTCAATTTGCCAAGTTCTCATAATTCAGATTATGAAAAGGGTTGTCGTAATCATAATCGAATTTTAGAACGCAAATAATGGACCAATATACAGAATTTCCTTATGTTGAGCCATTCCAACATGAAATTCATATATATATATATATATATATATATATATATATATATATATATATATATATATATATATATATATATATATATATATATATATATATATATATATATATATATATCCTTGACTAAATTATTAAAGCCTCATGATCTAAGCTTATAGATTTGAGATGAAGTATAGTTTCCTCTCCCTTAATTATAGCAAAACAACTTTTCCCAATTGAAACCTTTTGTTTTCTATAATTAACATTGCTAACTTGCAATACTTATCATAATTATCATGCTCCCACTAACATGATGATTATTAGCATAACACTTATACTCCCACAAGCTTTGACATGTACTTAGAAATCAGCTGGACTTCTAGAAATCAATACTTCATTGACTTTCTTACCAAAGTTCAGATTTCTGATGCTAGATTGTTTTGATAAAACTTTATCAAAATCATACACCTTCCCTTAGATAGCACACTTGTGTATCTAAACAATTATGAAGAGGTATGCCGTAATCATAATAGTTAGACCTTTTTGCCAATTCTCACAAGTCCAGGTTAGTGTGCCGGTAAACCACACACGCTCCACTAACGACTTTGAGAATGCAAATATCACAATTGCTATCTAGCTAAAATCTACTTAGTGAAAGTGTTTCCTCACCATCATTTTCATGAATCGGAGAGAAACCTTATGACACTTAGATTTTTATGGTGTATGTGTTCTTATCCATGTGAATTGTCAAAACCATAGTCCCAAGACAAGGATAATGACAAATCCAAACTCATATGGATTGAACTCAATCTTAACTTCTTGCCACCTGGCAGCTCAAGGGCCTGTCATTGCTTCCAAGTTGTTGTGCAACAAATTGAGAACTCTAAGAACTCATATGCATAGCCAACGTTAACTGGAATGGGCACACAATATGTCAACATGATAGGTTATAAATCTCAAGTCATGTGCTAGAGAAGAACTTCAGGGTTCTATTCTTGATTAGTTCTTGAGACTTTCAAGACCTTTAAGACTCCTACTATCCTCTTGACCTATAAGACATCCCTTGTCAAATATCCAAGAGATAGTGTGGATTCTAATCAAGACAAACACTTCACACAATTGGCCTAAGTTGGTCTTTGTTTTATCCAAAACATCACAACTTACCAATTTCAAATGTACAAGAGTAGAAAACTTTTACTCTTACATTTGACAAGTGTTTTAAACCTTCTTTAAGACATGTCACTCAAGTTACAATCTTGGAGTATGACTCTAAGACTTGTATTGGAACGAAGTATGAATCATCTTCTTGATTTAACCATTTCAACAATTCAAGTTCCTCTTCTTAGTCATCAGAATGCACTAAGATTTCCTTAGAGAACTAATTTTGATATGGTTTCTTAATCATTAAGATGATCACAAAAAATGATACTAAAGTACTCTCCCATCTTTTCAGATTTGAGAAACTTTTTATCCTTCTGCCTAATTTGATTCTTCTTATTCGCTCTGTCATACATTGGAACCTTTTTCCAATGTCTCAGAATTACACTTAAGCATGTAAGTATAATCATATTTACTGAGCTTTTGTAAACTATGACGAATAGTCTTATCAAACTTTTGTGGTGGACTTAATCAGTTCACAAGAATGTGTACTCGATCCCTTAGTCCTTTACTTGACTCACACATCCATGTGAACAAGTAATTAGTCTTAATTTTCCAAAACTTGAAAGTTCTCATTCATCATGCTATACAACTTGCATGATTCCAAGTTCTGGTCCAATTGAAACTTGGGTGATGAGAATCTTTCCTTATTTGGTAAATTTAGACATTACCACAAATGAAAGAATCAATTTCATATTTCCACTCTTGTTCTTAATGGAATCATATAAGCAACAATTTTTCCTCAAATGCCATTGTAAGGATATTTTAAAATAAATAAAATCAAAAATTTTTCTTTTATTTTAAAACTATGCGGAAAAACTTATCCTTACAATCCATATGAAAACTTGTTGTTATCTATTCCTAAGCAATATCTCATAACTCCTAAGAAGTAGCTCAAGAATCCAATTTTCAAACTATGCGATAGAAATCCATCTACGCCATCAGATTCAGCATATTCTTTCTTTAAGTTTCTTCACTTTTCTTTGATTCTTAAAACATCACCACGTGACCCAGTCACATCATGTATCAAGAATCTTAGAATACAAACTTAGCAGAGTTAGATAGTGGACTTTACCTGAAGTAGAGTCAAACTTATTGACTTTAACATCCTTAGGTAAATTTGGCAGCTTCGCAACCAATGCCCCTTCCTTTGGCAATATAAACATATGAACCCTTTGATAATGGTACACAGTACTATCACAGACTTAGCTTTTCTCTTTACCATTTGGTCAACCGAGTTGACTATGGCCGATCCCTTTCCACCGGGAAGAGAGAGCTTTACTAGATATCCAATGTCATCATTGTTAATGTCCATAAAGTTTTAGGAAGTTGATCTTAACAAATAGATAATATCATTAAGGGTCTTGTCATAGTCTGTTTCATAGGTGTTCCAAAAGAACTCACTATGTGACTTAGAAAGTAGTTGAACCACCAACTTTCTCAAGACTTTGACACCCAACTCTCCTGGCCTGTCAATATGTGACTACATCTCCAAGATGTGACCACACCTAGACCTTGCCTTGCCAATAGGGCTTGAGTGACCTTGAACTTGTGGGTTAGAGAGAATAATTGGAGGAGGTGAATGAAGTATGATTTCCATGGGACATCATCTTCATTTAGGAAAGCTTGTTTCAAGAGATTTGGGAAGATCATAAATGTCTAAACCAGACATCTTTTGGGAGATATTCAAGATAGTTGATCTTAAGTCCTTAATATGACACCCAATATGAAATATTAAGGCTAATACCCAACAAACTATTTTATAACTTATAAGAGGGATGCCGTAATCCAAGCTATAAAATATTTGAAGGTAGGTGAGTGACGATTCACCAATTTCCACCAACATAAACGAAATGTATTATTAGGTTTTAATTGGATTTGAAACTCCTAGATCTTTTGAGATTCATTGAACTGTTCAATGGCATGTTTCAATCTTGAGTGTGCCCTTCAGGTTTTGTGACTGGGAAGCCGAGGATCACAAAAAAGGTGTGAAGTAACCATGCAAATTACTTGGTACCCTTAAGTGTTTACCCCTCAATCGATGTGCCGGTTAGCCACACACGCTCCATCGATACTATGATAAACATTAAGTTACCCTTTGCCTACCTAGTTAAATACGAGTTAGTGTGCCGGTTAACCACACACGCTCCACTAACCGACTTAAACAAAGTGCAAAGTGTAATTTCATGGATAGCACCTTATTCACATTTTCCTAAGTAACTAAGATTGGGTATTATTAAGAGTTTAGTTACTTAGTATTTATCATTAATACTTTTAATGAAGGGAGAATTATAGTCCTGTCAAACCCGTTCGGCTAACGACCCTTCACCAGTGAAGCAAGCGGTGGGTGAGAGTGGACACCCATTAAGTTGCCATTTTATAGGCAACAACCTTATACCCACCTTATAGACCGACTTCGTGAATGAGGCCTACTAACGGTAAGACTGACTTTACTCTTATACACACATATATATATATATATATATATATATATATATATATATTATTAACTTATAATATTATAAAGTATAAGGGTTGAATTTTAACTCTTTAAAATTCTAAGGGCTAACTTGGAATTAAAGTATTCATAAGTGAAAACTTTTCAAATTCCAAAACTTGAGGGCAAGTTTTGAAACTATTCAAAACTAATTAGTTCCATAACTTATGTGTTTAAAGTAGTTTTAATTAAAGTATTAAAACTTTTAATGAAGAGACTCTTGGCATCCATAACTTGAGGACAAGTTATGAAGCCATAAAAACTATTTATAAGAAAAAACTCTTCATTTTTTTTTATAACCTAAGGCATTTTTATGAGTTTTTAAGATTCATAAATGTGACTTTTCATATAACTTGAGGACAAGTTACAAAAACACATTTTATGAACAACTTTTAGATTAATTTGGATTGAAAACATCTAACACATATTTTTCATTAATCTAAAAAATAACTCATAAAACAAGGAAACATAAAACTTTTGGTAATCCATAACTTATGGAGTTAAATGTTTGTTTTATGATGAAACTTTTCATGTTCCATAACTTAAGAATAAGTTATGGAATTCTTTAAAACATTAACACCAAATTTTGTAACTCCATAAAAACTTTGAATCAATTTTTTTTTATCAAACCTTTTCATATCCATAAGTTATGGAGGTTTCAAAAAACTCTTTAGATCAAACTTTTAAAACTAATAAAATAATCATATCATTTTATTCTTTACTAAATTTGACCTAATTCAACTCATATAGCAAATGATTCAAATTTTACAAATAATTATTTTTTCACAAAAAAAAATAATTATCTTAAAATTTGACAAACGTCATGTTTTTTTTTTTCCTTTTTTTTCAATTTTGAAAATAAAACATTTGCATCAATATAACAGAAAACAAACCAGGCTCTGATACCACTATTGGGTTTTGAGCATTCTAACACTCCTATGGTGTACATGCAACCCTATAAACCTTGGATCTATGTTTTCTCTATTATACATGCAAATAAGAACTTTCCAAGGCTTTAATCCTAACTAGCATATTATGAAGCACTTATACTCTAAAGTACTAGTTAGATGACATACCTTTTGATGTAGCTTGATGTCTTCAAGCTTTAAGAGCTTAGCCCCAATAGTGTGGAAGCCTCAAATGGAATCACAAATCACCAAAACACCTTGGAAGACTTTAAAGAATATGGATACTTGGTTCTCTCTAGTGAAATTGGCTAGCCCTTCTTAGTGTACCACACTAGTGCCCATTTCACCAACCAAAGACATCTTTATATAGTGTGGAGGATTAGGGTTAAACCCTAATACCCATGACCTTTCATTTCCTAGGATCCATGGGTTAAACACTCCATGGACTATCCATGAAAGCTTAGCCCAACCTAAATGAACTTGGCCCATTCCATATATATAAGAGTCCATATTTAATTAGTTCCTTTTGATCACTTAATTAATTATAAATTAATTCTTAATCAATACTAATTAAATAATATGATTCCATAATAATATATTAGAACTTATAATATATTAATATTAATCATAAACATACTATTCTCAAAAGATTATCCATATAAATTGTGTCGGTGAAGTGCAACCCAAATGGACCATGCCGGGTCGGGTCAAGTACATACCAAATATAGTTATGGACTTAGACATTAATCCAACACCTTCATGCCTTTCACTTAACAGAACCCTCCACCACACATCGTCGCATAACAATCCAGGAACCCGAAAACCACGTCATGGCAGCATATGCAAACGCAGGGCGTCAGTGATGTTAAGAGACCTCCGGACGGCAGCAGTGACTTAATCATGTGGAGAGAAATAAGGAGAGGAGGAGGTTTGTCATCGTTAGTAGCAACATAAGCAATGAAAGCGTGGGTTTTGTGATTCCCAGTTTCCACAGCGGAGGGGCGGTGTTCCGGTGACATCGTTGCAACAGAAGAACGGGGAGAAGAAGGGGTTACCAGCCCGACTTTGCAAACAGTGGCGACAGTCGACGACTCAATCATTGATTCGACATCGTTCGTGGCTTTTTGTCACTCATAGGGGTTGCGCCGATGATTGGCTTCTCTTGGGCGGCATCGATGATGCGAGGCGGCATAAGGGGGCGACGTCAGAGTTAGAGAAGGAGGGTGGTGGCGGCTGTCATCTCTATTAGGGTTAGGGTTTGAGGGCATTGGATTTAGGATGAATATATATGGGCTAACGGGAGTAACGAGAGTAACGGGTTCACCCTTGTCCATCCCCAACCATTTGCATATTTTACACATTTAGTCCCTTTCCGTGCAGCCCCTACTTTTACAAAATCTTTTCAAGCTAAGCCAAACATTTACCAAACAACCCCTGTCTTCAAAAATCCTTACAAAATAAGTCTCGAACTTACACTTTAACCCTCAGAGATCAAAAGTATGTCATTTGGCACCCCAAACCCAACACCCCACTAATCATTATTTGATTTTGGACAATAAATATATAAAAACATAATAAAATTACTTCTCGGGGTTCCGGGTTTATCACTAATTATCTTGTTTTAAACGAGATGTTACAATGGAAGTACATTTATGACCATTCAATTCAAAAGATTTGATGTGATGAGTCTTTATAACTTTTCTGAAAGATGCACATATTTCGCTGTTTAGAATATTTTATTGTTTAAGTAACTTTCTTGTTTTATTTTTATTTATTATTTTGTTTTACAATTCTTTTAAAGAGATCTGACGGTGGAAATCCTAAACCTAATATGCAACTTTTGACTAATCACAGTCCTTAGAAGAATGTTGTTGTATGTGATTAAATCTCTCTAAGTTTCTCATCTGCAAGACCATCTGCTGAGAACACTGAGTCACCCCCTCATGTTGACTGTCTAGCATGGTCTAAACTTGCTAAGTGAGATTGCTTGGTCCAAACAAAATAATTGAAATAAAGTCTTGTGTATTTATTCTTAGTTAACTATCTTACCTGACCCTGTCCTTGGAAGCATGCTTGTCCTATGCATCAAGTTTCATGTTTTGCAGAAACATTGAACATAACCTAATAGCTTACACTGATTTCACAATCATCAGCATAAGAGTTTATTGAATATTTATTAAAATAAATTTCTAATAAATAATCATTTATATCAAGTTGTTGTCAGTATGAAGCATTAGTATCGTATGTTAATTAGCAATATCACTTTAATATGATTCTTGAGCATACTAGATCTTTCATGGTATACATTGTGATAGCACGTCTGCTCTTACTAGAGCACAAAGTAAGATATACAATGTAATGCCCCGATTCTCAGGTATTAATGTTATGGCTCTTATTTTATTAATTGCAAGGTCTACTCGATGAGTTGGATGCCCTAACTCGTTGAGTAGTAGCGGGTTTGGGCCACGTATTTAAGTGACCTACTCGTCAAGTCCAAGTTAGGACTCGACGAGTAGGAGCTGGAGGATGAAACGCTAATTTCTGGGGTTTTGCACCCTATTTAAAGAACCATAGCCTCCCTTATCCCCCTTGTAGCCTCTTGAGAGTCCAGCAAACCCTAATCCATGTGTGTGCTCCATTTTTGTTTGTTTTAAGCTTTGGAAGGTGGATCTTAGTGAAAAGAGCTTAGAGAGCAGGTGGCTAGAAGCAAGGAATGTGTGGGGATCAGAAATCTACCTCAGTTTGCATCTTTTGAAGGTATCAAGTCGTTACCTTGACCTCATTTCCTTCTAGATCTCATTTGGGTGAACATTAGGGCTTTTCTAGCATATTAATAAGCTATTATTGAGTATGAGCTAAGATCTGAAGTTGTAACTTCAGATCTGAACTCTCTTTGGTCTCTAAATCCATAAAGCTTTCAGCTTTAGCAAGTATAAACCTCTCCTTAAGTGTAAAACTCCATTGCAGGCTTGGTTTTGACATTATAAACCTTGCATGCACGTAAAGTTTACAACCTTACGTGATAAACATTCCTTATGAAGTTGGATCTGCAATATGGAACCTGAAAATGGTTTAAAAAGCATCTGAATGGATAATAGACTGAAGGGACTCAGCGAGTTGCATGGCCAACTCGGCGAGTCCAATGAAGATTGTCGTGCAAGGACTTCTAAATGGACTTGGCGAGTCAGTGGGGTGACTCGGCGAGTCAATTAGGGTTTTCCCGACATTTAGACATGCTTGAACTCGACGAGTTGTAGGAAAATCGACGAGTTAGTGGGGGATTTCATGACTACTCGAGTTCTGAAAAAGACTCGACAAGTCAGTGACTGCACTCGACGAGTCGAGTCAACATGGATTGTTGAACTTAACTGTTTACTTTGACCTTGACCAAGGGTTGGCTAATTGACTTCTGCGGAATTTTGGGAAATTGGAAAGTTATGAGTTTGGTTCTACGGTGAATATAGGTGGTGGAGTTCGTGGCGGTGATCTGAGAGTTTGAGCTTATCTTTCGATTCGATAGTTGTGAGATGAGTTATCCTCACTATAGTCAAGGGTCTAAGGCACCAAGGCTAGCCCATTCGATTGTTATCTGGATATTTTATGATAGTATGATTTGTTAGATCGGTATCCTGGTATATGGGATTGTATTATGTGGTATGTGGTATGGTCTGTTAGATCGGTATGCTTGTAGATAGGATGGTATTATGTGGTATGTGGTATGGTCTGTTAGATCGGTATCCTTGTAGATAGGATGGTATTATGTGGTATGTGGTATGATCTGTTAGATCAGTATCTTGGTAGATAGGATGGTATTATGTGGTATGTAGTATGATCTGTTAGATTGGTATCATGGTAGATAGGATGGTATTATATGTTATGTGGTATGATCCGTTAGATCAGTTTGTTGTCTATAGACTGTTATGTGATTATTTGTTATATGTGCACATGTTTGTTTGGTGATTAAGGCTTATCTGCTTTGTGCGAAAGCCAATAGACCTGGGCATTCCAACCTCTTGGTTGTGGGTCGTGAGTATTCCATCTCAAGGTTGATTGGACTCATAGTATGTCGGCATTCCAACCTGTTGGTTGTGGGCCTGGGATATTCCATCCTGAGGATGATTGTACCCATAGTATGTTGGCATTCCAACCGGATGGTTGAGGGCCTGGGGTATTCCAACTCGTTGGTTGACTGGACCCATAGTATGTTGCTTACGATTATATGTGTATTATTGTGTGTATGGGTATTTTGGGGGAACACACTAAGCTCTGAGGCTTATATTTTTAGTTTATTGTTTCAGGTACATCAGGGGACCGTGGCAAGGCAAAGGCATGATTGTACCGCTCCTTACTTGTTATGACTTTGTTTCTGGGAGACTCTGATATAGGCTATTTTGAAAACGAATTTGTAATGACTGTTGGTTTTTATATGTTTTAAAAAGTTTAAATTTGGCATGATTTTTATGGATGTTACAAGTTGGTATCAGAGCCTTGGTTTGAGTGAAATGGAGGAACATTTGTGTGAATCCAATCTCAAACCAAGGAAGGATTTTGAAAAAAAAAACATTAAATGGTTTTCAAAATGAGAAAAGGAGGATGCAGGGTGTACGATCAGCCGGAGCTAGTAAGTAGACCCCAAACTACCATACAGTTATTTGATAATGTGATATGTTAGAACAACATGCTAGTACTTGGCTAGGGATCTTAAGGAATTGAATGATAGAATTGCCTGATTACATGATGCCTGCTAGCCTAGGGTTTCCTTTATATGAGATTGATATCATTACTATAGTTGCTTAGTGTATGCAGCACATCTATACATAATTAAGATCTTATAGCCTGAGAATGTTTGACTTTGCCTTATGTTTTATTTGTATTGATTAGGGATTATAGTAGGATCAGATATTCGAAAGTGTATAGGGTCCAACATTATGTATGACTAGCATACACTAGTACTGCAAGGTTGGTGGAAGTTTCATGGATGAGTGAGTTGTGTGAGGCCGGTAGGTCGATGTGAGACAGTTAGCTTTCCTCTAGGAGTGAGGATTGAGCGACCACCATGTGAACGTATTTTGTTAGGGTGTTGTGATGATACTTGAGACAAATATAGGTAGGTGTGGAAAATAGTATAGGCTCGTACTACTGAAGGCACAGGACACATACACATAGCAAGGAAGTCACAACCCCTAGGGTTTAGTCGAGAGTTGGTTCCCTGTTATTTATGTGGATTATCTGATATCTTCCTGTTATATTTTTCCGTATGGTGGTTACGAGGCATTTTGTGACTGCATCCGGATCGAGATCGGGATAGGGCGGTCAAGAGGCTCCGGACGCACCTGAGGTTGTCTGCCAGGAGGGGCTAGTGTTGACAGAGGACCATGTCAGGGAGATCATCCGTGAGGAGGTGGTCGAGATTGTTCGGGGTCAGATTTCAGAGTTGTTTGGGTCTATTAAGACCGCTATGATGGAGTACATTGATGACATATACGTAGCCCATATGGAGACGGCTATCACTGCAATCGCATCAGCTGTAACAGCGGCAGGAGGAGGAGGAGTAGGAGCCAGTCGGGACTTCCAGTACAGGGATTCGATAACACAAGGCTATGCGGTGAGTTTCCGATGTGGAGGGGTGTTTCTTTACTTGCTCCTGTCCTACTGACCAGAAGGTCAGGTGTGCCCTAAACCTACTGAGGTCTGGGGCCAAGGACTGGTGGAGATTGATGACAGGGTCGTACACTGATGATCAGAGAGCTACTGTTACTTGGGATCAGTTTAAGGAAATGTTCCACGCTCATTACATTCCATGGGTTGAGCGGGAACGATTGGCTCACGAGTCTTTGCGTTTGAGACAGGACGGGGAGTCGGTGACGAAGATCACACGTATGTTCATAGAGAGGGCGATGTTCTACCCAGAGTTTGCTTCCAAGCAGGCTCAGATGACGTGTTATCTAAGCATGCTCAAGACTGACATCCGGCAGTTTGTGTCTACCAAGCGATGTGATACTCTTTTGGATTTACAGGAGGCCGCCAGGCGA
This sequence comes from Lactuca sativa, assembly GCF_002870075.4. Classification (NCBI taxonomy): domain Eukaryota; kingdom Viridiplantae; phylum Streptophyta; class Magnoliopsida; order Asterales; family Asteraceae; genus Lactuca; species Lactuca sativa. The sequence goes on from NC_056623.2 coordinate 198,934,404, forward strand.
CGTGAGTTGGAGATTGAGTTGCAGTTCAGGGAGCAGCAGCAGGCCCCGACACAGTCATAGTCGGCGTCGAAGCAGTCTATGACCGCTGGTACCAGGACTGAGGGATAGCCAGGCCGCACATGTGGGAAGTGCGGAAAGGCTCATTTAGGGACATGCCGATCAGGGAGTGGGTGCCACCAATGTGACAAGCAAGGCCATTTGGCCAGGGATTGCAAGCAGCATACTCCAGCTCTTGGAGTCAAACTATGTTATCATTGTGAGCAGGTGGGCCATATGAAGGCCTAATATCCTCTCCTAGCTGCCAAGTCGGCACTGGCTGCTGCTCCGTCTACATTGAGGATTACTGATGGGAGGCCAACTAAGGTAGAGCCTCCGAAGGCTCAAGGGTGTGCCTTCCATCTTACGGTCGAAGAGGACAGGGCAGTGTTGGATTTGGTTGCTGGTATGCTTTCAGTGAACTCCCTGCTTGCATTGGTTTTATTTGACTCGGGGGCTAGTCGGTCGTTTGTATCTTATACATTCAGTAGGGAGTTCAGTATGCCAATAGACGAATTAGAGTGTCCATTGCGAGTTTCCATCGCCAACGAACACGGGGTTTCTGCTTCTGCGATCCACCGAGGATGTGAGTTGGAGATCTTTGAGGTGTCCTTCCCGATAGACTTGATTCCATTTCCCATGGGGGAGGTGTGCATGATTGTAGGGATGGACTGGTTTAGTCGATTTGGTGCGATGATTGATTGCGAGAGTCAGCGGGTGGTGGTTCAAACCCCGAGTGGAGGAGAACTGATTGTATATGGCGAGGGCACCAGAGTGGTATCAGGGTTCTGTTCAGATGCTAGGGCTCGGCAGTATATTCAACACGAGTATGCGGGTTATCTAGCATATGTGGTGGATACGTGATCCAGGGAACAAATTTCAATTTCAGAGGTTCCAGTAGTTAGGGAGTTTACTGATGTGTTTCCGGAGAAGTTGCTAGGGATACCTCCAGAGAGGCAGGTCAAGTTTTAGATCGACCTGGTGCCGGGTGCGGCCCCTATCGCCAAGGCGCCATACCGGTTGGCGCCACCAGAGATGTAGGAGTTGTCGTCACAGCTGCAGGAACTATTGGGCAAGCAGTTCATTCGTCCGAGTAGTTCCTCGTGGGGAGCGCTGATACTCTTCGTCGGGAAGAAGGACGGTTCGCACCGAATGTGTATTGATTATAGGGAGTTAAATAAGTTGACGGTGAAGAACCATTATCCACTCCCGAGGATAAATGATCTATATGATTAGTTGCAGGGTGCATCTTGGTTTTCGAAGATAGATTTGAGGTCTGGTTATCATCAGGTTCGGGTCAGAGAGGACTTGGAGAAGACCGCGTTTCAGATTCGTTATGGATATTACAAGTTCGTGGTGAACCGTTTGGGCTCACCAACACGCCATCAATATTTATGAACCTGATGAATCGGGTTTACAGACCGATGCTTGATCGCTCGGTCATCGTGTTATAGATGATATCTTGGTTTATCCCAAGACCCGAGAGCAGCACGAGGAGCACCTCAGGGAGTTATTGGGAGTTTTGAGACAAGAATGGTTGTATGCCAAGTTCTCGAAGTGTGAGTTTTGGTTGCGAGAGGTCCAGTTCCTCGGGCGTCTCGTTAACTAGGAGGGGATTTTGGTCGACCCAGCCAAAATTGAGGCAGTCATGTAGTGGTAGGTGTCGAGGTCTCATTTAGACATCAGGAGTTTTCTGGAATTAGCTGGGTGCTACAAGAGATACATACGGGATTTCTCCAAGATTGCAGTACCCCTCACTCGTCTGACGAGGAAGGGGGTGGATTTCTGATGGGGCCCTGAGCAGCAGAGGGCATTTGAGACCCTCCGACAGCGTTTGTACGAGGCTTCAGTTTTGACTCTCCTGGAGGGAGTTGTGGATTTTTTTGGTGTTCTGTGATGCATCCATCATAGGTTTGGGGGCGGTCCTCATGCAGAGAGGACGAATGATAGCCTACGCATCGCGACAGCTGAGGCCGCATGTGACGAAATACCCTACACATGATTTAGAGTTGGGAGCGACGGTGTTCACTCTCAAGATATGGAGACATTACCTCTATAGGGTCCGTTGTACTATATACATGGATCACAAGTACCTGAGACACTTCATGGATAAGTCGAACCTGAACATGAGGCAGCACAAGTCGTTAGATGTACTCAAGGACTATGATTGCGAGATCCTTTGCCACCCCGGTAAAGAGAATGTGGTGGCGGACGCTTTGAGCCTCAAGTCAGCTTGGTTTTCCACCCCAGCGATATGTATGAGGATAGCGGTGGATTCTCCGTTTGTGAGTTTCATCAGAGATTTTTAAGGTCGAGGGCATGCGACCAGAGAACTGGAAGCTGGAGCGGATTAGAGGTAAGAACACTCGGTTTGTGCAGGATAGCCGGGGACTATTGACCCGATGCGGTTGGGTATGGGTTCCGATGTCTGGTGGGGTCAGACAGATAGTCATGGAGGAGGCTCATAAGTCTCATTTCTCTATTCACCCGGAGGCCACCAAGATGTACCGAGACCTGAGTCTGAGTTACTAGTGGCCATGTATGAAGTGAGAAATCGCTTGGTACGTCGAGAGGTGCTTGACCTGTAGGATGGTCAAGGTCGAGCATCAGAGGCCGCATGGCTTGCTGCTGCCCCTGGAGGTTCCCATGTGGAAATGGGAACAAATCACGATGGACTTCATTACAAAGCTGCCGAGGATGACGAAGGGGTTTGATGCTATATGGGTAATCGTGGATCGACTGACCAAGAGTGCCCATTTCTTGGCCATACGGGAGATTTCATCGGCCAAGAATTTGGCCGACGTGTATGTCTGTGAGATCGTCGCTCGCCACGGGGTTCCGGTCTCCATTTTTTCCGACCGAGATGTTAGATTTACCTCCCGATTCTGGTAGAACTTCCATGAGGAACTGGGCACGCGGCTACATTTTATCATAACTTATCATCCGCAAACTGATGGTCAGAGCAAGCGGGCCATACATGTTGGATATAGTGTCTAAGTTCATAACTATATTTGGTATGTACTTGACCCGACCCGGCATGGTCCATTTGGGTTGCACTTCACCCGAACAGTTTATGGATAATATTTGAGAATAGTACAAGTTATGATTTATTAATATATTATAAGTTCTAATATATTAATATAAGATCATATTATTTAATTAGTAGTGATCTATAATTAATCTAGGATTAATTTAGTGATCAAAGATATTACTAATTAAATATGGGCTTCTATATTTATACTGTGTGGGCTAATGCTTATTTAGAATGGGCTAGGCTTGGATGGAAAAGTCCATGGATACTCCATGGAGCTTTAACCCATGGATCTCATGGAAATGAAGAGACATGGGTATTAGGGTTTAACCTTAATCCACCACACTATATAAAGGAGGCTTTGGTTCTTGAAATGATACTAGTTGACACTTGTTGAGGTGAGGACAATTTCAAGATAGTAGTGACTATTCTCTCAAAGTTCCATGTTTGTGGTAATTTGTGACTTTCATTTGACGCATCCACACTATTGTTGCTAGGCTCTAAAACTCCAAGCAATCAACTACAACTACAAGGTAAGTATTTCTACTAGCTTTATTTGATTCATGTTCCCCATGCCATGCTTGTTAGGACATAAACCTTGGAAAAATAATTATTTCATGTATCTTAGACAAACATAGATCCAAGGTTTATTAGGGTTGCATGTACACTTAGGAAGTGTTAGAATGCTCAAAACCCATCAGTGGTATCAGAGCCTAGGTCTGTTTGTTTGATACTTGTGCTTAAAAGTTGAAAAAAGTCGAAAAACTTGCTGTCTGACGAATGGACTCGGCGAGTCCATGGGGGGACTCATCGAGTTCATGTGTATCTTCAACCTACTCGGCGAGTAGGTTCATGCACTCGGCGAGTAGGGTCGACAGAGTGCAGATTTTCGACTTTAGTGGCTGGAAATGGATTGGAAACATTACCCTAAACTGTTTTGGTACTTGAAAGCTTGTTTTAGATGGTGTAATGTTTTTGCTAATTCATTTACAACAACTAGTTATCAAAATTACAAAGTTTAATGTGATTTTGATTCTTGAAGGTGTTCATATTCATATTCTTGTTCTTATGAAGTTTAGATGATCATAGGAATTATTTGTAACCTATGTGATAGTTTAATTCTTGATCATAATGTGTTTTAATGGAGTCCATAACTTGTCCTCAAGTTATGGAAAACCAAAAGTCTCTTGGATTAAAAAAACCATTAAAAGAACACAAGAGTTAGAAAAATGAAAAGTCCTCATTTTATTACTCTATTAAACTCATAAGTTACAAGAAATGAAAAGTTTTGAAAGTTTACAAAACTTGCCCTCAAGTTTTGGAACAAGTAAAGTTAAGTTAAAACTTTAGTTCCAACCCTTAGAATTTTAAAAGTTAAAATTCAACCCTTATACTTATATTATGATGATTTAATAATTATATATATATATATATATATATATATATATATATATATATATATATATATATATATATATATATATATATATGTATAAGAACAAAATCGTCTTACCGCTAGTACGCCTCATTCACGAAGCCGGTCTATAAGGTGGGTATAAGGTTGTTGCCTATAAAATGGTGACTTAATGGGTGTCTACTCTCACCCACCGCTTGCTTGACTGGTGGAGGGTCGTTAGCCGAACGGGTAAGACAGGGACTTATAAATTCTCATTCAAAGTATGATGAATATTATAAAGTAACTAAATGTTTTATTGAATTCCCAATCTTAGTTACTTTAGGAAAAATGTGAATAAGGTGCTAATCCATGAAATTACACTTTACACTTTGATTAAGTCGTTGGTGGAGCGTGTGTGGTTGACCGGCACACTAACTTGGACTTAACAAGGTAGGTAAAGGGTGACTTAGGGTTTATTATAGTATCGATGGAGCGTGTGTGGTTTACGGGCACATCGATTGAGTGATAAACTTTAAGGGTACCAAGTGATTTGCATGGTTACTTCACACCTCGTTTTGTGATCCTCGGCATCCCAGTCACGAAACTTGGAGGGCACACTCGAGATTGAAACATGCCTTTGAAAAGTTCATTGAATCTCAAAGAATCTAGGAATTTCTAAGAACCAATCAAAAAACTAATACTTAAATGTTTCGGTTTTCGTGGTGGAAATTGGTGAATCGTCATTCACCTACCTTTCAAATATGGTATAGCTTAGATTACGGCATACCTCTTCTAAGTTATATTATATTGTGATTGGATCCTAGCCTTAATATTACATTTGGTTGTTTTATTAAGGACTCTCTTATATCTAAACTAATCTTGTTCTCTTCTTTTCAGATGTCTTCAAGCAATGCTGCTTCTGGCTCGAATCCTCATGGCTCCTTTACTCTTATGAGCTTGTGTGGGAAAGTTACCTTTGATGGATCCAACTTCAATGAGTGGATCAGAAACATCAGGATGATTACCCGCTACGAGGACAAAGAATATGTCCTTGACAAGGAGCTTAAGGAAATCGATGAATCCACTACAACTCCCCAGGAGATCTCTGACTTTCATACTCATGAAAGAGATGCTACCAAGGTGGCTTGCATCATGTTGGCCACAATGATAGCTGAACTCCAAAAGTCTTATGAAGATTTCTACCCTTATGAAATGCACCAAGATTTGATGGAAAGATACCATCAAAGTGCACGACAAGAGAGGTATGAGATCATCTGCTCCATGATAACAGCCATGATGAAGGACGGGGAATCCGTCATGAGCCACATGCAAAGGATGCAAAGGTATGTGGATCGGTTGCTGAAACTTAATGTGAACTTCCCTGAGGAGCTTGCAATAGATATCATTTTGCACTCCTTGCCATCGTGCTATGATCAATTCCGCATGACATATCACATGAATAAGGAAGAGGTCACACTCAGCAAACTTCAGGGACTTCTCAAGACCGCATAAACAGGTCTTAAGGGGAAGTCGGTTGCTATCACTCCTACTCCAAACTCAACTCCGGTTTTGGCAATCGGGAAAAGTCGAGGGAGGAAGAGAAAGAGCTCTTCGAAGGGTACCAAGGTTCGGACCCTTGATGGCTCTTCTTCAAGTGGAACCAAGAAAGGTTTCATCACTCATTCTTCTGACCCAAAAGAGGCTGAATTCTTCTATTGCCATGAAAAGGATCATTGGAAGCGGAACTGCCCAAAGTACCAGCAGGATGTGAAGGATGGGAAAGTTAAACCCAACCACGCAGGTATTTACACTATCTTATCTAATAACTCACTCCATTCTAAATCTTGGGTCCTTGATACCGGTTGTGGTATTCATATTTGTTGTGACTTGCAGGGACTAAGAAGAAGTGAGAATGTGGAGCAAGGAATAATAAACTTGATCATGGGGAATAGGAAAGCTTCACCTGTCACCAAGATTGGAGTTTATACTTTATCGCTAAGTAGTGGGTTTAGTTTAGATTTGAATAAATGTGGTTATTCGCCAGGAATGGCAAGAAATATTATTTCCTTTCATGCTTTGTACAAACAAGGGTTTACCTTTTCATTTAATAATGAAGTTGGTTCTATTGATGCTTTCTTTAATAATGTTTTTTATTTTAGAGCATTACCCTGTGATGGTGTGTATGAAGTTGTATCTGTTGTAGATAATTTAGGAAATAATGTTTTGTGTATTGATTCTACTAATAATAATAACTTGGATAAAGCATCATTATGGCATTGTCGTCTTGGACATATAAGCAAGAAACACATAGGCCAACTCCAAAAGGATGGAGTCTTGGAGTCGTTTGACCTAAAGTCAAATGATAGTTGCGAATCATGCTTACTTGGAAAAATGACAAAGTCACCCTTCACAGGCTCGTGTGAGAGGGGTGAAGGTTTGTTGGACCTTGTACACATGGATGTGTGTGGACAATTCAAACATGCCACAAGGGATGCTAATCGTTATTATTTGACTTTCACTGATGATTACAGTAGATATGGATATGTCTACTTAATCAAGCATAAGTCAGAGACTTTCGAGAAGTTTAAGGAATTTAAACAGGAATTCGAGAATCAATTGGGCAGGAACATTAAGATGCTTCGATCCGATCGAGGAGGTGAGTATCTTAGTTCAGAGTTCCTCGACTATCTTACGGAATGTGGGATTGTCTCACAATTGACACCTCCCAGGACACCATAGTTGAATGGTGTGGCTGAGAGGCGTAATCGAACCTTGTTAGATATGGTTTGTTCCATGATGAGTCGAGCTACGCTACCAATCTCATTCTGGGGGTATGCCTTAGAGACTGCCGCCCATATTCTTAATCTAGTCCCTACAAAGAAAGTTGCCAAAACTCCTCACGAGATGTGGACCGGTAAAGTACCTAAACTAGACCACATCAAGATTTGGGGTTGCGAGGCTTTCGTGAGACGCGAGACTCATGATAAGCTCGAACCTCAAAGCGAGAGGTGTATTTTCATCGGCTACCCACAGCAATCCTTTGGTTACCTCTTCTACAGACCTAGTGACAATGTGGTCTTTGTAGCAAGAAGAGGAGTCTTTCGAGAGAGAGAATTTATAAGCCAAGGAGACAGTGGGAGGAAAATTGATCTTGAAGAAATTCAAGAGTCAAGCGGTGAAGGAACTTCAAACACTAGCCCTCAACTTGAGGAGGAAACTCCTGTTGAGCCGGTTGATGAGCATGTACCTCTGAGGCGTTCCACGAGAGTTAGGAATGCACCTGAGCATTACTATGGTTTCCATATTACTGCGGAAGGTGAGACACTTATTAGTGATGAGACACTAGTAGGTCTGGATGAACCTAACAGCTACACGGATGCCATGGCAGGCCCTGAGGCTGCCAAGTGGAAAGAGGCAATGGATAGCGAGATACAATCCATGTATGACAATCAAGTTTGGAGCTTGGTTGAAAATGTACCAGGTCGTAAGACAATAGGGTGCAAATGGATCTTCAAGAAGAAGACTGACATGGACGGTAATGTATACACTTATAAGGCACGACTGGTTGCAAAAGGTTATTCTCAAACTCTGGGAGTTGATTATGATGAAACCTTTTCACCAGTGGCCAAGATAAAGTCTATTAGGGTTTTGTTAGCGATTGCTACATTTCATGATTATGAAATATGGCAAATGGATGTCAAAACCGCTTTCCTTAATGGAAAGTTGGCTGAGGATGTTTACATGGTTCAGCCAGAGGGTTTTGTCAGTACAGAGTACCCCAATAGAGTGTGTAAGCTCGAGAAATCCATTTATGGATTGAAACAGGCACCTCGCAGATGGAATCTTTGCTTTGATGAGAAAGTCAAGGAATTTGGCTTTTCAAGGAGTGAAGATGAATCTTGCGTCGATATCAAGGCTAGTGGGAGCATAGTCAGTTTTTTGGTACTGTATGTGGATGACATACTACTCATAGGAAATGACATCCCAACCTTGCAGGAAGTAAAGTCCTGGCTTGGGAAGTGTTTTGCTATGAAGGACCTTGGTGAAGCTGCCTATATCCTAGGGATAAGGATTTTGATAAACAGGAGTAACAGACTAATTGGACTTAGTCAAAGCACCTATGTGGACAAAGTGTTGAAAAGATTCAACATGCATAACTCCAAGAAAGGTGAGTTACCTATTCAGAGTAATGCCAGATTGAGTAAGACACAAAGCCCTAGCACTGAGGCTGAGATAGCAGAAATGAGTCGACTACCTTATGCTTCAGCTGTAGGATCGATCATGTATGCTATGACGTGTACTCGACCTGATGTAGCCTTTGCTTTAAGCATGGTTAGCAGGTATCAGGGGAACCCTGGCAAGGAACACTGGACTGCGGTAAAGAATATCCTCAAGTACCTGCGAAGGACTAAGGACTGGGTCCTTACCTTCGGTGGAAGTGATGACTTGAGAGTTGTAGGGTATAGTGATGCTAGCTTCCAGACTGATAGGGATAATTTCCGCTCTCAGTCGGGCTGGGTCTTTACCCTAAACGGAGGAGAATTTCTTAGAAGAGTTCCAAGCAGGAGACAGTGGCTGATTCCACTTGTGAATCAGAGTATATAGCAGCAAGCGAGGCAACAAAGGAGGCGATATGGCTAAAGAACTTCATCGGAGACCTTGGAGTTGTACCAGCTATAAAAGAGCCAATGGAGATTTTCTGTGACAGCAATAGTGCGGTTGCCTTTGCCAAGGAACCAAGGGATCACGGGAGATCTAGACACATCGACAAAAAATACCATTTTATCAGACATCGAATCGAAGAAGGACTCCTCGTGGCGAAGAGGGTATCATCGGATGAGAACCCAGTAGATCCCCTCACGAAGGGACTGAGTAGGTTTAAGCATCTCCAGCATGCTCGGAGCATAGGGCTGAAGGATGATATTAGATTTAGTAGTTAGGTAACCTCAAAATTTGTAAAGTGTAATTGACATTAGATGTTGAATAAAAAGTGTTTTTTTATGAGTAAAGTGTTGCTATCTCTTTTTGATCGTTTACTATATTTCGTTTGCATGTTTTGACTTCCAGAATAATTTTGTTTGGTATAACATATTATTCAAACCTCCACAGTCGGTCATATGTCGGAGGTAGGTATGAATCAAGACTGTCATGATTGGTTGCAGAGGTCTAAGGTGTTGGACAAGGCTACAACAAACATGAGTGCTCATAAGTTCTGAGCATTGGACTCAACCCACGCTCACTGGAATCACTTCATGGAATTCTATCTCGAGTGATCGTGAGACGGTAATATCATATAAGTCTTCAAACCTAGAGATATGATTTGTTACTTACAAGTTGGTTATGCATTGATTGTACGAAAACGCATTGGTAACTCGATGTTATAAAACGTGCTTTTGTGTGTAATTCAATGAGTGGTAGAACAAACATATGAGTCGAAGTTTATCTGTTCCTTCTTGGATTAGAAGCTGATATCTGGGCCCCTCGATGATTTTGTTTTGACCTATGTACCGGGCCCGGTCAGAACTAAGTTGATGTGTTCAATTAAGTTCTTTGTCAAACAAATCGGAAATCGGGAAACAAACTGCTGGACAATAAGTAAGACATTGTTCCATGTATTTGTCCGGCTGATATCTAGAACAGAGGATTATATGATCACTTATCTTAAATGGCGCATTCTAGTTCAACAGAGTTTAAAGAGTTACGATTGTTGATCCGTTCCTGAAGTCATACTTGCAACTATAGTTATTAGACTTATCCAAGTGGGAGACTGTTGGATATAGTGTCTAAGTTCATAACTATATTTGGTATGTACTTGACCCGACCCGGCATGGTCCATTTGGGTGCACTTCACCCGAAGAGTTTATGGATAATATTTGAGAATAGTACAAGTTATGATTTATTAATATATTATAAGTTCTAATATATTAATATAAGATCATATTATTTAATTAGTATTGATCTATAATTAATCTAGGATTAATTTAGTGATCAAAGATATTACTAATTAAATATGGGCTTCTATATTTATATTGTGTGGGCTAATGCTTATTTAGAATGGGCTAGGCTTGGATGGAAAAGTCCATGGATACTCCATGGAGCTTTAACCCATGGATCTCATGGAAATGAAGAGACATGGGTATTAGGGTTTAACCCTAATCCACCACACTATATAAAGGAGGCTTTGGTTCTTGAAATGATAGTAGTTGACACTTGTTGAGGTGAGGGTAATTTCAAGATAGTAGTGACTATTCTCTCAAAGTTCCAAGTTTGTGGTGATTTGTGAATTTCATTTGAGGCATCCACACTATTGGTGCTAGGCTCTAAAACTCCAAGCAATCAACTACAACTACAAGGTAAGTATTTCTACTAGCTTGATTTGATTCATGTTCCCCATGCCATGCTAGTTAGGATATAAACCTTGGAAAAATAATTATTTCATGTATCTTAGACAAACATAGATCCAAGGTTTATTAGGGTTAGAATGCTCAAAACCCATCAATACAGACCCTCGAGAACATATTGAGGGTGTGTGTTATAGATTTCGGTGGGAGCTGGGATTCCCACCTGCCTATTGCAGAGTTCACCTGCAACAACAACTATCATTCCAGCATTGGTGCCCTGCCTTTCGAGCTGTTGTATGGTCGGAGATGTCGCACCCCGGTTTGTTGGGGTCAAGTCGGACATAGTGAGATGGGATGGACGTAGGTTGTCTTGCAGACTACCGAGAAGATTTAGCAGATTAGGCAGTGACTGCAGATTGCTCAGAGTTGGTAGAAGATTTACGCTGATAGATGTCGATCTAAGTTAGAGTTCCAGGTAGGTGACATGGTACTCCTGAAGGTTTCACCCTGGAATGGCGTGATCCGCTTCAGGAAGAGGGGAAAACTGGGCCCCGATATATTAGGCCATTCAGGATCATTTCCAGGGTTGGCAAGGTGGCTTACAGAGTAGAGCTACCAGAGGAGCTTAGTCAAATCCACAACATTGTCCATGTTTTGCAATTGCGAAAGTGCATTATGGATCAGGAGTCGGTAGTATTGTTGGATGACATTCACGTCAATGAGCACCTGAATTATGTTGAGAGGCCAATGCCCATTCTGGAGAAGAAGGTGAAGGCTTTGCGGAACAAGGAGATACCTTTGGTAAAGGTACAGCAGGAGCACCACAGACGGTCCGAGTGGACGTGGGAACCGGAGGCAGAGATGCAGGAGCACTATCTGGAGTTGTTCACAGGGGCAGACTTTGAGGACAAAGTCTAGTTCACGTAGGGGAGAATTGTAACGCCCCAATTCTCAGGTATTAATGTTATGGCTCTTATTTTATTAATTGCAAGGTCTACTCGACGAGTTGGATGCCCTGACTCGTTGAGTAGTAGCGGGTTTGGGCCATGTATTTAAGTGACCCACTCGTCGAGTCCAAATTAGGACTCGACGAGTAGCAGCTGGACGATGAAACCCTAATTTCTAGGGTTTTACACCCACCCTATTTAAAGGACCATTAGCCTCCTTTAGCGCCTTGCAGCCTCTTGAGAGTCCAGCAAACCCTAATCTGTGTGTGTGCTCCATTCTTGTGAGTTTTAAGCTTTGGAAGGTGGATCTTAGTGAGAAGATCTTGGAGAGAAAGTGGCTAGACACAAGGAATGTGTGGGGATCTGAAATCCACCTCAGTTTGCATCTTTTGAAGCTATCAAGTCGTTACCTTGACCTCATTTCCTTCTAGATCTCATTTGGGTGAACATTAGGGCTTTTCTAACATATTAAGAAGCTATTCTTTAGTATGAGCTAAGATTTGAAGTTGTAACTTCAAATTTGAACTCTCTTTGGTCTCTAAGTCCATAAAGCTTTCAACTTTAGCAATCATGAACCTCTCATTAAGTGTAAAACTCCATTACAAGCTTGGTTTTAACATTATAAGCCTTGCATGCACATAAAGTTTGCAACATTACGTGAAAAACATGCCTTGGGAAGCTGGATTCTCAATATGGAACCTTAAAATGGCTTAAAAGCATCTGAATGGATAATGGAATGAAGGGACTCGGCGAGTTGCATGGCCAAATCAGCGAGTCTGATGAAGCTTGTCATGCAAGGACTTCTGCATGGACTCGGTGAGTCAACTAGGGTTTTCCTGACATTTGGACACGCTTGAACTCGGCGAGTTGCAGGAAATTCGACGAGTTAGTGGGAGATTTCACGACTACTCGAGTTCTGGAAGGACTCGACGAGTTAGTGACTACACTTGACGAGTCGGGTCAACATGGACTGTTGACCTTGACCGTTGAATTTAACCTTGACTAAGGGTTGGCTAATTGACTTCTGGTTCATTTTGGGAAATTGGAAATTTTTGAGTTTGGTTCTATGGTGAATATGTGACAACCCAACTTTATTCCATTACAGTACCCCATTACCATTAACGGAATATTCCATTTTATAAAAGTTCCGTTAATTAGAGGTCGCCAAATAAATAAATGTTTTATTTATTTATACTTTTATGTCGTTAAAGTCGTAATAAAATAAATAAAACAATTACTTTACATTTCCATTTAATTGGAAAAAGTTAGCATTATTATTACGACCACTAAATCGGGTGCGACAAAAAGCCCCGTTTAACGGTAGTATCGGGTAGAATCCCACTGAGCTCCAACACCAACCCATATATAACGGGGAATGGACTTCATTCCACCCCGTTTTCACTCTCTCTATATACTCTCTCTCATAAAGCTCGTTTTAGCCTCAAATCCGCGAATTTCCGCCTCCAAAACGTAAGATCTTCAACCCTGACTTGTTCTAAACATGCATTATTGTCTTTATAGCTCAAAAATCACATGATTGGGACATGAAAAAGGAGTTTACGGCCTAAGAGCCTCCTTAGGCCGTAAACACCCCAAAAGTGGCCAAAAGTCTCGATTCTTCCTTATTTGAGCTTGGATACTAGTTAGGGAATTTATCTAGGAGTGTTTAAACATCAAAACACAAAGTTTTAAGGCATAAAAGAGAGTTTACCGCCCAAGCACATGATTAGGCCGTAAACACCTCCAAACCATGTCAAATGGTAGTTTTAAACCCCCTAATTGGCCTTATACCTTCACTAGAAAATGCTAGGGTTGAAACAAGGGCTTAAACTTCAATAAGACCAAGGGTATAGGAGTTCACGACCGTGAACTCCCATAGGGGTGGTTCATGGGCCGTAAACTCTCATATGGTCCCTTTAAAAGTCTTAAATCCACTCATACATTTTAGATTTGGACCTAGCAAAATTCCACGATCGAGATAAAGCCTTTAAGCATCCTAGAACACCCTCACCATGAGTTTACGGCCGTAAACTCATGGGGAGTTGTCCTAGGGCCGTGAACCTTATATATAGAGTTTACTCTTGAAGAGTAAACTCCATTCCTAAGCCATTCAAGCCCTTAGATGTTACCCGGGACACCCCAAACACTTAACCAAAGTGTTTTCCGCTCCTTAGAGTGCGTATACTTGTTTAATTAGTATTAAATGTACTAATTGTATGTGAACATATGTAATCATCTGTTAAATAGGTCACTAAGTGTGTCCAAGTCTTTACTTGACACCGAGCACCCAACCGGCACCTTTGTCGGATCCACTTACACCAGGTGAGTTCATACCCCTAAATGAACCTTTTAAATGTTTTTACATGTTTTATAGGGGGGAATACAAGTTAAACATGCCAGTTATCATATCAATCACATGTGATTGATAACCCGCATGCACAAGGATTTACCACACTGTTAACTATTTTTACCGAGTTTGACACTGTAAATGGTTTTCTAAAATGTTTTTAGTTGTTCAAATATTTACTTATATTGTTTTTATCAAAGTCTCATTTAAAGCTTGTTTATGAAAGGTTTCCAAATGATTTCTAAAGATTTTCAAACTTATTTTACAAAAGAATACCCAGTTGTGATTTCTTAAGTATAAAAGTTTTCTTTCATATTTTGATACTCCACTTACTAGATACCACTATTTTGTTATACTTTTACTTAGTTGATACTCTTACTTAGTTAACCGCTTATACTTGTTTACACTCTTACTTAGTGATACGCTTCCACTTCACTTATACTTGATATCGCTTCTACTTCACTTATACTTGATATCGCTTCTACTTCACTTATACTCGATACGCTCCTACTTCACTTGTTGTCGTTTCTACCTCGTGATACGCTTGTACTTGTTAGATGCTCCTACTTCACTCGTTAGTTACTTCTACTTCACTTATTGACGCCTCTACTTGAAGAACCACTCCTTCTTGTTAAACACTCACACGTAGTTAGACGTATGCATGTGCTTGTATAGATGCATATAAATAAAGATTGAAAGACTTAGGAAGGCTCGTCCGCCCTATTTCCATTTCTTCGTTGAGATATGGTCTGGTGGGATCGGATGGCCGTCCGAAGGTCGTTTGATTCATTAGTTATATATTATGTATACGAGTATAGACATATAGGTTTACTCTAGTCAGTTCAATTATGAGTCTCTACCTCTAGTTCAACACTTATACTGGAAACACACTACCCACTATTTGGGATGCATCTTCGGGACATGGCCTTCTCCGTCGTCTAGTTGGTAACCAGAGTCTCTTGTAGGGAGAGCGGACATTGTGTGTATAGATCTATACGGGATTGACACCCCCGCACCCTGACTGCTAGCTACAGTCCACGGCCTACCAAGCCAAGGGGTGACAAATGTCATATTTTATATAGACGCTTGCAGGGCGTCAGGTACTCTAGTGTCGGTTAGTATGGTTACGAGTATCCCAGGTTACCTTATAATTCATGGCTTTAAGGTAACGGTATTTCACCAGCAATTTACACTGTATGTTGGAAACCCACTCTCAGAGTCACACTGTTTTTAGACCTTGCTAGCCGTATCTTTCATTTGATACTGTCTGCGGTCTGTATTCTCTGTTTTAGACCTTACTAGCTGTATCTTTCATTTGGTACTGTCTGGGGTCTGTATCCTCTGTTTTTAGATCTTACTATTTGTGCTTTTCATTTGGTACTGTCTTGGGTCTGTGTCTCTCTTTGTTAGACTGAGCCAGGCGTACCGTTCATTCGATACTCTCCCGGAGTCTATGATTCTTTTGCCTTAGTCAGCAGTCCTCACTGCTAAGGCATATGTTATTTTCCCTGATATTCTCCGACTTTCTTAAAAAGCATATCCTGTATTTTGATAATGAAAGTGTTTAAGGGAAAATTACTATTTACCACATAACTCTGACCAGTCTTGGTAGAAGACTGCTTTTTAATTAGAAAATATAGGATTTTCTGGAAAGGACTCTATTTCACTTTACACTTGAAAAGTACTACTTATATAAATTTATTTGTATAAAATGTCACTAAATGCTTATGAACTCACCAGCATTTGTAAAAATGTTGATACTCGCTTTTCAAATAACTTGTATTCTCAGGTCAGCATTAGACAGGTACAACTCAGGAGTTTTTGATGAAGATAGCTTAGTACCAAGATGCATTATATTACCACTTGTATTACTTCGATGTTCTACGTAATGTAAACCATGTAAAACTATTACTATTAATGCAATGTTTTGTTGTACTTTGATTACTATAATGCATGTGTTGTGATACTTGACATGACGTTATCCACCTAGAACGTTTCCGCCGTTCCGGTTTTGGGGTGTGACAGATTGGTATCAGAGCATTGTTTATAGTGAGCTAAGTATATCAATTCATAAAAGATATACATCTTATAAATACAAAGGGATAAAACACTCTGACCAAGAATTATACTTTAAAATATAACCATATTTTACAAAAGTATAAGAACATCCAAAACCTAAACACTCGAACACAAGTATCACAAGAAGAACAATAATAAAAGTCTTCGGATGTTGAGCATTCACGTCAAACCTGGGCCGTTATGTAATCATAAGCTAGAATAAATGTAACCTGATCAACTACATTTATTCGAGATGCGTTGAACATGTGCTTGGGAGTGGTAGTGGTGTTGCAACAGGTCTGGAACTTACCAACTAGGAATGTTAGAGCCAGACATAAAGTTAAAATACTACAGGAGTATTTTGGAACACTAAAAGACTCACACAGATCCCATAATCACATTCAGAAGATAAGAAAACCGACAAGAAATTAAAATACCATAGGGGTATTTTAGAATCCATAACCAACCTTGTGTGAAGAACTAAAAAGATCCTTATTGATATACCTACAATTACAGAGAGTATAGTCCCAAGGTTATATATAATAAGGATCCCATAGGCTAAGAATCTGTGGTTTCGCCCTATTTCCTTTTCCTCGTTGGGATGTGGATCTAGAGTAGTATCACATATTCGAAGGCCTATCGGATCTAAGCTATATATGATTTGTATACCCTGTGTAATCGTAGCAGGACTCGATATGTATCATCCAGTGAAATGTTAATAATCTCTTAGGATTCTTTAGACATTTCCATTCTCGCATGAACCCTGTAGAAAACCCTATCCACTTCATTGCTTGGCAGAAGAGTTGATTCTGACCCCGAAGAAGTTCATTGAGAAGATTTTCGGTTTGGAAATGAATGAACTAGGTCGAGACTATTGAATTCACCAAGTGCCTATATCCTTTAGGGACATCGGTGAAGGACTTCGCCTAAGCTTCCGAGATTTCCAGTCATCTATCATGAAGTGATGACACCCAGAGTTAGATTCTGAAGTGAGGCGGAGTAGAAATTCAATATGTCTTCACAAGAGAAGAACCCTAGGTAACTACCCGAAGGAAACCAACGCCGATTTCCAGTCAAAGATACGAGGCACACAGAGGGAGCCAGTACATGGAACCCGAGAAGTGTCTTTTCCACGTATTCGTCACGCTAATACACCCATAAACTAATACAATTTAGTGAGTTAGTGGTTACACTACTCACGCTATGTGTTAGGTAAATCGTCGTTTCCCATTGCCAGTCACACGATTAGAGCGGATCCCCGCACCTCTATTGAGGGTATTTAGCCATAAGTCTTTATAAGCCTCTCTTTTCGCAGTTTTGTTCCGAACTGTTCTCAAATCTCTCCAGACCGGAGAGTGAAACCTTTCCCAGTATAAAGGTAACGTAGTAGGAACGACTCGCATCGTATGGCCTTTTTCCGATACTCATAGACCTACCTTGATTTCCAGGACTACATCATAGGGATGTAGGTCGACACTCAGACAACCAGTACCCGCGGCACGGGAAAAATTTATGCCTAATACAGTCAGGACAGATATGTCCAAGGTTAGCCATCGTCTCTCATTATCTTGTATTCCTTTCCGTGTAGGAAAAACCATGCCTCCAAAGAAGCGTAACCAGTCCACAAGAAAGAAACCTACTCTCTTATTCGATGAAGCTATGTTCCAAGCTGCAATCGCGGCAGCCGTAGCAGCTGTCATGGCTCACATGAATGCTAACAACGCTAATGTTAGGAAGTGCCTTATCGGGAATTCCGATCCTAGCAATGGATAGCAACAACTAACCCCTGCATACCCAGCCACCCAAGAACCTCAATCGAATCCACTAAAGATAAAACTCGAGATCGAGGAGGGAGGTACCTCGGCTCAAGGGCCTTCTGAAGGGCAGCGAGCTGAGGCAGTCAATACCCCTGTCAATCCTCCCCTCCTGACTTCAAGAAGACCATACCTAGGAAACCTCCCCCACTGCAGCAAGTGCAGCTACCATCATCATGGTGTCTGCCGGGAACTCATATGTGCTAGGTGCAACATGAAGGGGCATACTACTCGTGTATGCAGAACACCGGTGGAGCGTATTGCATCAATCACCAATGTGACGGCCAATCTAGTTTGCTGACTATGTGGTGAGATTGGACGCTTCAAAAGAGATTTCCCAACTGAAGGAAACAACAAGGACACAGGAGGAGCCTAACTCTACTGCTTAGGGAGAAGCATCAAGGAACCTGGAAGATTTTGGTACGTCTCTCGATATCAGATAACTAAACTGAAAACATTAAAAAGGTTAACTCAAATGTAAATACTTCCTCATTAAGGCGAAAGTCGCAACACTGTTATAAAATTTAAAATTCATTAGGTAAAACTATAATGGCTAAACATATACGTTACGACCATGTATAGTTAAGATGGATAGACCTAGAGTGAGTGAATGCCGCCTCATTTCCTGTTCCTCGTTTGGTTGTGGATTTAGGGCGGAGTCGCTCAGTCAACAGTCCTCCCCACCTTAATTATACATGACTAGTATATGTTAGGCGATTATAGAAATGCCTCATGAGAATCCATTCATGAAAAGATACTCTACTCGGAAACACTTAGGACTCTCTATAGTTCCGCGTTGACTCTATCGGTCCCAGTATCCGCGGCAGTGATATACAGGACTAAACCCGAGACGCCTAGAACTTGTGTGCCTGTTCGGCGCATGACTCTATCGACCCTCACTTTATGTCATGTCGAAGTATGCCAATTTCGACAACTCTATCGATCATGGTTTGACGTAGTGCAACCATGTGTACATCTTTAGTGCTGTGTAAAAAGAACTTTCTCCGTAGCCATGTCGGCAAATAAAGGTTCTTCTAAACCTAAACATAATACAAATAATCAAACCTAATACGATCCGTCAGTCGTCCCTCTTATCTCAAACCTTCTGAAGTACCCGGAGAAGGGTACCGCGTGCTGTTGACCGACCCCTCTTAGTCAGATGGAAACCGAAGCGAAAGACACTGCAGACACTCCAGAAGACGATAACCATCCTAAGCATACTCCGTAGATCTCCCAAAAAGACCCTTCGCACCTCACACATCAGGTTCGTGAACCCAGAGGATAGAACTCATGGGACTGACCACTATAACCAGGTATATGCATAAAGGTGGTATATAGTTGAGATCAAAAAGATTTAAGATGTGTGCTTCCTCCCTACTCCCTGTTCCTCATTGGGTTGTGTGTCTGGGGTGGAGTCGCACAACTGAACATCCTGCTAACCTCAATTATATACGGCCTGCATACACCAAGTATTAGTGGTTGAGCCAAGTATGAGCTCTACCACGAACCTCATAGTAAAGCCCTTCATCCTATTCCATAAAATAGGAGCTGGAGTCAAGAGAAACACTACGGGTTGAGCTACTATAATGACCACAAATCCGAAATTTGTTGTCATACCGGGTAAGGCCACATAGCAGCTAACACCCTCAGTTAGTAAAGGGATTAAAGTTCCGCATAATGGAACCCTATACTCACTAGATTTGACCTAGACCGGGAAACACTCAGGAACTTCGGAAAAGTAGTTACAGAAGATGTTCGCACTATTCAGGCACTTCGTCCACCCTGTTACAGACTAGTAGTGCCTAAGATCCTCCGCCCTCTCGCATGGAGGAAGACACCGTCGCCTTGTAGACGATAGACTACATTCTCCGAAGTGAACACTAGGATACCGAGAACCACAGGATAACCTTAGCAGCCAAGAATACTTGAACAAAGTGCGAAAGTAGTTGCGTTAAGCCTCATGACCCAGAGCCCGAAGAGATTATAGACTTGACACCACTTTAGGTGTTAGTCGATGGGTTATGCAGGGACACGCGCTTTCCGCACTAGAATAAACCAACGCCTTGGAAATTAGGGCACGTCTCGCGAGATTCATCGGACTATCAGGTGTTCCACGAATACTATCTCACGCAGAAATAATAGAACCACCTCTCGGGGTAGTCCAACACTCGTCTAGCGAAACTCTGTCTCCTCGACCCTAAGGGTTTCCGTTAGAAATATCTCAAGCATCAGAGGTGCAGGTTCATTTTGCACGAGTTTGAGATAGACACTCTATAACAAAAAGATACCATAGACATGCAACCCATCCGATGATCTAGAAAGTCTCTAAAAGCCAATTGACAGTAAACGTGAACCCAAGGACAACCCGAGATTCCTAAGAACCAACCTGAAGGACTACACTACCAGTATGAGAGAGAACGTTAGGAACTTCGGAATGGCGATCACACCAGTGATGATCTTGCCATAAAAGTACACTATATTCTAGGTACTGAAAAGCTCTACCCTTCCGAGAGCTTAGGACCACCCGAGATCCTTCACGAAGATTGGTCCAACCCTCGTCAGACCACTACTACTTTCGGATATTCCACAAGCTTAATCCTAGATCGATCCACTTCTTAGACTTGATATGTGTTTACCCGACGTCACTCTTCGTATCCCACTCATCTTGATAGAGACCATTGAGAACCCTAACCTCGTAGATACATCATTCGAAACTCGCTAACTACATAAGTCGGAATCCGCATCCCGTAGGTTAAGGTTTGTTGGAATGACAAACACAGACCAGAGTTCACTTGGGAATGCGAGGACAAACAAAATAGGAAGTACCCTCCTGCCTCTACTCGGATATTCATACCTACTTCCTTGCCTAAACCTGAATTTCGGGACGAAATTCCCTCTAACGGGGGGATGATGTGACAACCCAAGTTTATTCCGTTACATTACCCCGTTACCATTAACAGAATATTCCATTTTATAAATGTTCCGTTAATTTGAGGTCGCCAAATAAATAAATGTTTTATTTACTTATACTTTTATGTCGTTAAAGTCGTAATAAAATAAATAAAACAATTACTTTACATTTCCATTTAATTGGAAAAAGTTAGTTTTATTATTACAACCACTAAATCGGGTGCGACCAAAAGCCCCGGTTAACGGCAGTATCGGGTAGAATCCCACTGAGCTCCAACACCAACCCATATATAAGGGGGAATGGACTTCATTCCACCCCTTTTTCACTCTCTCTCTCTATACTCTCTCTCATAAAGCTCATTTTAGCCTCAAATCCGCGAATTTCCGCCTCCAAAACGTAAGATCTTCAACCCTAACTTGTTCTAAACATGCATTATTGTCTTTATAGCTCAAAAATCACATGATTGGGACATGAAAAAGGAATTTACGGCCTAAGAGCCTCCTTAGGTTGTAAACACCCCAAAAGTGGCCAAAAGTCTCGATTCTTCCTTATTTGAGCTTGGATACTAGTTAGGGAATTTATCTAGGAGTGTTTAAACATCAAAACACAAAGTTGTAGGGCATAAAAGAGAGTTTACGGCCCAAGCACATGCTTAGGCCGTAAACACCTCCAAACCATGTCAAATGGTAGTTTTAAACCCCCTAATTGGCCTTATACCTTCACTAGAAAATGCTAGGGTTGAAACAAGGGCTTAAACTTCAATAAGACCAAGGGTATAGGAGTTCACGGCCGTGAACTCCCATAAGGGTGGTTCATGGGCCATAAACTCTCATATGGTCCCTTTAAAAGTCTTAAATCCACTCATACATTTTAGATTTGGACCTACCAAAATTCCACGATCGAGATAAAGCCTTTAAGCATCCTAGAACACCCACACCATGAGTTTATGGCCGTAAACTCATGAGGAGTTGTCCCAGGGCCGTGAACTCTATATATAGAGTTTACTCTTGAAGAGTAAACTCCATTCCTAAGCCATTCAAGCCCTTAGATGTTACCCGGGACACCCCAAACACTTAACCAAAGTGTTTTCCGCTCCTTAGAGTGCGTATACTTGTTTAATTAGTATTAAATGTACTAATTGTATGTGAACATATGTTATCATATGTTAAATAGGTCACTAAGTGTGTCCAGGTCTTTACTTGACACCGAGCACCCAACCGACACCTTTGTCGGATCCACTTACAACAGGTGAGTTCATACCCCTGAAAGAACCTTTTAAATGTTTTTACATGTTTTATAGGGGGAATACAAGTTAAACATGCCAGTTATCATATCAATCACATGTGATTGATAACCCGCATGCACAAGGATTTACCACACTGTTAACTGTTTTTACCGAGTTTGACACTGTAAATGGTTTTCTAAAATGTTTTTACTTGTTCAAATATTTACTTATATTGTTTTTATCAAAGTCTCATTTAAAGATTGTTTATGAAAGGTTTCCAAATGATTTCTAAAGATTTTCAAACTTATTTTACAAAAGAATACCCAGTTGTGATTTCTTAAGTTTAAAAGTTTTCTTTCATATTTTGATACTCCACTTATTAGATACCACAATTTTGTTATACTTTTACTTAGTTGATACTCCTACTTAGTTAACCGCTTATACTTGTTTACACTCTTACTTAGTGATACGCTTCTACTTCACTTATACTTGATATCGCTTCTACTTCACTTATACTTGATATCGCTTCTACTTCACTTATACTCGATACGCTCCTACTTCACTTGTTGTCGTTTCTACCTCGTGATACGCTTGTACTTGTTAGACGCTCCTACTTCACTTGTTAGTTGCTTCTACTTCACTTATTGACGCCTCTACTTGAAGAACCACTCCTGCTTGTTAAACACTCACACATAGTTAGACGTATGCATGTGCTTGTATAGATGCATATAAATAATGATTGAAAGACTTAGGAAGGCTCGTCCGCCCTTTTCCTTTTCTTCGTTGAGATGTGGTCTGGTGGGATCGGATGGTCGTCCGAAGGTCGTTTGATTCATTAGTTATATATTATGTATACGAGTATAGACATATAGGTTTACTCTAGTCAGTTCAGTTATGAGTCTCTACCTCTAGTTCAACACTAATATTGGAAACACACTACCCACTATTTGGGATGCATCTTCGGGACACGGCCTTCTCCGTCGTCTAGTTGGTAACCAGAGTCTCTTGTAGGGAGAGCGGACATTGTGTGTATAGATCTATACGGGATTGACACCCCCGCACCCTGACTGCTAGCTACAGTCCACGGCCTACCAAGCCAAGGGGTGACAAATGTCATATTTTATATAGATGCTTGCAGGGCGTCAGGTACTCTAGTGTCGGTTAGTATGGTTACGAGTATCCCAGGTTACCTTATAATTCATGGCTTAAAGGTAACGGTATTTCACCAACAATTTACACTGTATGTTGGAAACCCACTCTCAGAGTCACACTGTTTTTAGACCTTGCTAGCTGTATCTTTCATTTGATACTGTTTGCGGTCTGTATTCTCTGTTTTAGACCTTACTAGCTGTATCTTTCATTTGATACTGTCTGGGGTCTGTATCCTCTGTTTTTAGATCATACTAGCTGTACTTTTCATTTGGTACCATCTGGGGTCTATGTCCCTCTTTGTTTGACTGAGCCAGGCATACCGTTCATTCGATACTCTCCTAGAGTCTATGATTCTTTTGCCTTAGTCAGCAGTCCTCACTGCTGAGGCATATGTTATTTTCCCTTATATTCTCCGACTTTCTTAAAAAGAAAATCCCGTATTTTGATAATGAAAGTGTTTAAGTTAAAATTACTTTTTACCACATAACTCTGACCAGTCTTGGTAGAAGACTGCTTTTTAATTAGAAAATATAGGATTTTCTGGAAAGCACTCTATTTCACTGTACACTTGAAAACTACTACTTATATAAAGTTATTTGTATAACATGTAACTAAATGCTTATGAACTCACCAGCATTTGTAAAAATGCTGATACTCGGTTTTCAAATAACTTGTATTCTCAGGTCAGCATTAGACAGGTACAACTCAGGAGCTTTTGATGAAGATAGCTTAGTACCAAGATGCATTATATTACCACTTGTATTACTTTGATGTTCTATGTAATGTAAACCATGTAAAACTATTACTATTAATGCAATGTTTTGTTGTACTTTGATTACTATAATGCATGTGTTGTGATACTTGACATGACGTCATCCACCCCAGAACGTTTCCACCGTTCCGGTTTTGGGGTGTGACAAAATATAGGTGGTGGAGTTTGTGGCGGTGATCAGAGAGTTTGAGCTTACCTTTCGATTCGACAGTTATGAGGTGAGTTATCCTCACTATACTCAAGGGTCTAAGGCAACATGTGCAGTGAGTATTCCATCCCAAGGATGATTGGACTCATAGTATGTGGGCATTCCAACCTATTGGTTGTGGGCATGCAGTATTCCATCCCGAGGATGATTGGACCCATAGTATGTTGGTATTCCAACCAGATGGTTGAGGGCCTGGGGTATTCCAACCCGATGGTTGACTGGATCCATAGTATGTTGTTTACGATTATATGTGTATTATTTTGTGTATGTTTATTATGGGGGGACTCACCAAGCTCTCAGGCTTACAGTTTCAGTTTATTGTTTCAGGTACATCAGGGGACCGCGGCAAGGCAATGACGTGATCGTACCGCTCCTCACTTTTTATGACTTTGTTTCTGGAGACTCTGATATAGATTATTTTGAAAATGAATTTGTAATGAATGTTGGTTTTTATAAGTTTTACAAAGTTTAAATTTGGCATGGTTTTTATATGTTTTAAAAAGTTTAAATTTGGCATGGTTTTTTATGGATGTTGCATACAATGGCAAGTCAAGACACATTAGGCATATACACATTATAATAAGAGACTTGGTGAAGAATGGAATCGTGTCCATTAGTTAGATAAAGTCAAAGGAAAAAAATTGTTGATCCATTGAAAAAAGGCCTTAGTAGAGAGCAAGTTCTCTTCACTTCGAGTCATGACCTGGCGGAAACTTAACCTTGGAACATTGGAGATCCCATGGTCAAGGATTAGTGGGACAACTAGTCGGGGAAGACTCAAAGTAGCACTAACACAAAGGTAGGCTCACTCCTATGATATTTGATAAGTCTATTTTATGAATGTACTAAATTGTCATAAATCTGTTGAATTGATGTATAATTGTCCAAGAATGGCCCTACTTTGATGAGTTATTGGACTTCATATTCAGGTCAATATATTTTACTAAAAGTGGGCGGAGCCTGCATGTAAAACGGATTGCTAAAGGAATGAAGAAACATTGTTGTGAAAATTGACCATGGTTCAATGTTTTTGTCAGATCTCAAGGTTTGGAGCTCTGATTGACATGAGTAAAGACGTTCTGGAAACTAGACAAGATTTTCTACAACTTTCGTGTTTTGTGTTTCTGCTAGTTATGTTGTTTTGACCACCAAAACTTGCACATAAGATGAAGAACGCCTTCAGGCGTCTAAGACGTCCCCTAGGACGTCCAAGTCAAACGGTCAACATCTGCTCAAATTTAGGATCAGAAAAGAAAGTGAAGGGCCATTCAACATCCCACATGGCGTCTAAAAAATCTCTAGGATGTCCCGGCGTTTTAGGGGCGTCCCGTGTTGGAACGGTTTGTTTCAAAAAGTTTAGAAATCAAGGAAGGACGTCCTATAACGCGTCTAAGATGTCCACTAAGACGTCAGGCGTTTTTGGCCAAATTTTAGTGTATTTCAAGGACAACAGAAGGCATGCAAAGAGGTACAAAGAACGCTTTGGCGTTATACACGACGTCTAAGACGTCTCCTAGGACATCTAATGTCGCATATCGCCCGATTTCACTCTTTTCTGCCAAATAATACAAATAGGGACTTATGCATTCATTTTTTGGGTTACCACCTATGATTTTCAGAGTTTTTACTGCATTTTTGAGGCTTCTAAAACCCTTGGAAACAGTTGGAAACACAAATCCATTCTTTTTCAATCCGGATTCAAGGCAAGATTCGATTCAATTCATGATCAAGCAACATTTGAAAATCATTCAACCGATGATTCTCATCAATTCTAGTAATTTTCAGAAATGATTACTTCCTCCCAAGGTTTATTTGTTTTGTACTTTGGTAATCATTAGGATACATTTGTTTGGTGATTCTAAGTTTGATTATGAATTCTATTATGCATTTTATTTATTTCATCCAAGTTAGTGTTTTTATGAACTCAATGGAAGGCTAAATCATTAGGGTTACTTCCGGGGATGTTTAGGACTTTTTGATGAACACACTTGATTATTACACTTTCTAGTTAATTTCAATTGTTGTTTTATGCTTCATGTGATGATCTTTTGTAATGATAATTGAAATTGGGTTGTATTAATTGTTTGATGTCATAATTAAGATAGTATATTGTCAATTCATCATTTGTTCCAAGTTCAATTAGTTTAGGAATAAAGACAAGTGATTGAATCAACATATATTATTCCAACTTATTATATTGAATCTTAATGCAGTAATAGGTAGTTGTAAGACATTTTATTGCTAGTTCACTAATTGTTCCTAATCCATTTAGACATAAATGAGTAAGAAAACTAGTTGAATGAACATCTAGTGTGCCCAAAACTTTGTGTTACAAGTTAATAAACCCCAATTGCATCTAAGTAATTGAATTAGGATTCTAGGGAAGAAAGTGCGTGAATCTAAACTGTCTGTAACTGAATCGGGAGTACTCTACTTTTCACATTGAGATTTTTGTTTTAATTAATAAATTTCTAAGCTTTTTATTTGATCATTGATTTAATATTTTTCGTGACAATTGCCAATAATATATTTTTGTTGACTATTTTTACACAAAGTTTGACCACAAACTCCTCGTGGATTCGACCCCGACTTACGCCATCTACTTAGGTTAGTTGGTCAAATTTTGATTGATACAACGACATTGATCAAAATTTGGCGCCGTTGCCGGGGAGATTATGCGCTTGAACTATTGTGTTTAAGTAGTCATAGTCTTTTACTTTCATTTTCAATTCTCGTTTGTAGTTCACGTTTGTTTTATTTGTGTTGTGGAGGCACACCGGTGCATGAATACCAGACATAGTGGACACTCTTCACCACTTGCATTTGATCCGGAAATCGAATGAACAAGTCGCTCAAATTGGGTCTCCAGAAGGAACATCAGCACTATGAGTGTAGATAACGTTGTCGTAGAAGATGTGGTCGAGGGGCATAAGGATGCAGCCAACAATCCTCCACCACTAGTTGCACCACCAGCTCCTCAATTCCCAAACAACAACAATGAAAACAATGGGAATAACAATAATGTCGATGCACCAATCATCCAACCGGTACAACCACAACCGAATAGAAACAATCGTGGCCAAAATGATGGAAATGGAGGAAATTGGGCATAAAATATGGGAGGCAATGTAAGAAACCACAACGGTGGCGATGTTAGAAATCAGAACCAAAATCCTAGAAATGTTGGTCGTCAATTCGGTAATGGTGGTAATAAAGGTAACGAGGATGACTTGGATTTTGATGATGGAAGTGACAATGGAATTGGTTGGAATCAGAACCACAACGGTGGTAATAGGCGGAATCAAGGAAATCGGGGTGGAAACGGAAATTACAACAACTGGAACAACCAAAATTTCCACAATGGTGGCAATAATGACTACAATGATGGGTTCAAAATCAAGGCTTTGGGAATCAATACCGAAGGAATCCAAATGGTAGATTCAACAATGCAAATGGAGGATACTACAACAAAGGTAATCAATTCCCTCATCTTTACTTCCCACAACCTAATAGACAATATGTGGTGTCTCATTTTTAGCCAGGAGAGTATGATGATGCTTCACCTCTTTGCGGAAGGAAATGAGCACCATGTGGAAGTAAGGTCATAACTAATTAGTGTCTTACCCGTCTTTAGAGGCCATAAAATTGATGATCCATAAAATCACCTCTATGAGTTCTTTATAAATGCTAACGCGAATACTTCGCGAGGAACTAATAGAGATTCCTTTAGACTTCACTTATTTCCGTTCACTTTAAAAGAAAAAGCTAAGAATTGGTTCAGTTCTCTTGCCCCCCATAGTATTAATACTTGGGATCAATTAAAACCCAATGAAGAATTTCATGATGCATTTGAACGCAATGAAGATTTTGCATAAAAACCCAATGAAGAATTTCATGATGCATTTGAACGCCTCAAGGAATTGTTGTGTTCATGTCCACATCATGAATTTCCCCGTTGGCAATTTGTACGTTTCTTTTATGATGGAGTTGACACTGCCAATCAAACTATGATTAATGCCTCGTCTGGTGGCATTATCATGATGCAAGATAGTGAAGACGCTTGGCAATTCTTGGAGCAGTTGAGTCATGGTTCAAAAACCAATAACTCAGCTAAGAAACAGACACCCCAGTTTCATCTGCTACATCAGTTAGACTAGACAAAAACTGGAAAAATGAAGTCAAATCTGATATTAATTCTTTAAATAAAAAATTTGAGTTACTACTCTCTAGTCTAGGCAAAGAGAAAGGTGTGTTTTTTTTTCGTAGGGACGGAAGATATGTGTAAGCTATGGAGATTCATGACACATTACAGATGAATGCATTAGAAGTCAAGAGGAAATCTATCAAGTGCACGGCTATGTTCAATTCCAAAATAATCCACAATCATTCAATTGGAACTACAACTAAGGAGGGAAATACAACAACAATGGGAATTACAATAACAACCGTCAAGGGAATTACCAAAACCAAAATCAGCCAAAACAGTTCCAGCTGTCCAACTTTAACCAAGGCGGAACATCAAAGAAGGAGGAAAATGATGACAATAACTTGGACAAAATCATGGAGTTCATAACCCAAACATATCAGAAAGCCGACACTAACTCCAAGCCCATAGCTGCTATCGAGAAGCAGATTGCTCAACTGGCGGAGCAAATTGGGAAAAGAGAAGATGGCAAGTTTCCAAGCACCACAACAGTCAACCCATCTCACACCCAAAGACCTGGAAAAGAGCATGAAGTGAATGAGGTAATCACCTTGTGTAGTGGGAAAAAGGTTGACAACAAGGAAAGTGCTCCTACATTAGATAATGATAGTGACACTGAAGTCATCTTTGATGAAAAAGAAGATTTTGAGAAAGGTTTCAAATATGAAAAACAAAAAGTATTTAAGGGTAAAGATGAGTCTAAAGTTGGGGAGCATGGTGTGGAGGTTAATACCGCACCATACCCTTCAGCTTTAGAGAAACCGACATCCTTCCCTTTTGGGAAGCGAGGGCCGAAAATGGAAGAGATGTGGGATCTATTTAGTCAAGTTAAAATAAATATCCCATTAGACAAGCTTATTAAGGAGGTACCTTCTTATGCTAAATTTTTTAAGGATTTGTGTGTTCAAAACGCAAAATCCAAGCACACCTCCCTAAAAAGATTGATTTAGCCGAGCATGCGAGTTCCATAATATCAAATAAACTTCCACCCAAGCTTAAGGATCCCAACGCACCTTTAATTTCTATTCCCTAGGTAATATTAATATCAAAAAGGCGCTCCTTGAACTTCGAGCTAGTGTAAATATAATCCTGGGAAATCTTTTTGATCAACATGACTTAGGCACTTTGGAACAAACTGATATTATTTTTCGATTGGCTTATAAGTCAAAAAAATTCCCTAGGGTATATTATCAGATGTCATCATTAAGGTGGAAGATTTATGTTACCCAGTTGATTTTCTTGTGCTTGACACTGAGAGCACTTATAAAGAAATCCAACCTTCTATTATTTTGGGTTGTCCGTTTTTGTCATAAATAAATGCACAAATTAATTGTAAAGCGGGTGCAATGGACATCTCTTTTGGAAATAGGAAACTTAGAATTAATATTTTTAATATGTTTCCTAACTCACCATCAGATTATGAATGTTATCGTGTGGATGTGGTTGATCACTTAATGCATTAATTCACTCCCAAAATCTTACCCCCCCAATCCGTTGGAGCTTTTTCTTTCTAATGATAGGGAAGAAGTTTTAGACATGGATGACATCAAGATGGTTGAGGAGGAATTTGAAAATGTTATTGAGCAAGAGAGACCACCATGGAGTTATCAAGTTGAAAAATTGCCAACAACTTTTTGGGACCCACTTAAGCCATTTTTGGAGGAGCCACCCACTCTTGAACTTAAAACTCTTCCGTCACATCTTAAATACTCTTTTTTAGGATCCAATGGGAAGTTACTAATTATCATATATTCTGATTTGACAGGTCCACAGGAGGAAGAATTATTGAAAGTGCTTTCCAAGTATAAGGGAGCAATTAGATGGACCATATTAGACTTGAAGGGAATTAGTCAAGCCACATGTATGCATCGAATCATCACTGAAGCTGGATCAAAGCCAGCCCGAGATGCACACCGAAGGTTCAATCCAAATTTGTGAGAAGTTGTTAAAAAGGAGGTGTTGAAATGGCCTGATGCGGGTATTATCTACCCGATATCTTATAGTGATTGGGTGAGCCCGACACAGACAGTGCCAAAGAAGTCGGGCATCACAGTGGTGGATACAGAAAATGGAGAGAACATCTCAACAAGACCGGTCACTGGATGGAGAGTTTGCATCGATTATCGCAAGCTCAATGTTGCAATGTCAAAGGACCATTTCCCTCTCCCTTTTATTGATCAAATAATTGAGAAATTATATGGAAAAAAGTTTTATTGCTTTTTGGATGGACACTCGGGGTATAATCAAATTGCCATCCACCCCGAGGATCAATCCGAAACCACATTTACATGGCTATTTTTTCAGACATGGTGGGGGACTCATTAGAAATTTTCATGGATGATTTTTCTATTATGGGATCATATTTTGAGACATGCTTAGACCAATTAGAAAAGTTTTAAAACATTGTATCGAGTCTAATTTGGTTTTAAGTTGGGAGAAGAGTCGATCGGGCATGGTTTTGAAGTCGACCGGGCCAAAGTACAAATTATTTCTACTCTTCCCCCCACCCACTTCGGTAAAAGGCGTCCATTTTTTTCTTGGGCATGTCGGTTTTTATCCAAGATTTATCAAGGATTTTAGTGCAATCTCAAAACCTTTTTGTAATCTACTTTTAAAAGACACACCATTTCCTTTGATAAAGCATGTCTTGAAGCTTTTACCACATTAAAGAATAAACTTGTTGAAGCCCCTATCTTGCAATCACCTGATTGGACTTTACCTTTTGAAATTATGTGTGATGCGAGTATTTACGTGATAGGGGTAGTTTTAGGACAACGGGTGAATAAAAAACCCGTTGCAATTTGTTATGCGAGCAAAACTTTTTCGGATGCACAATTGAATTACACTACTACCGAAAAAGAGTTGCTTTCGGTCATGTTTGCACTTGAAAATTTTAGATCTTACATATGGGGATCTAAAGTTGTAATTTTTACCAACCATAGTGCCATTCGCAACCTCTTGGAAAAGAAGGATGTCAAACCATGTCTCTTAATATGGATTCTTCTTCTTCAAGAGTTTGATCTTGAAATTCGGGACAAAAACGGTTCTGAAAATGTTGTGGCAGATCATTTATCTAGAATAACTAATAATGATAACTCAACGGAAGTTATTGAGGAAAATTTTCCGGATGAGCATATTCTTGCTGTCAAAACTATACCATGGTTTGCTAATTTAGTGAATTACTTTGTGATAAAGGAAACTCCATTGTGTTGGAATGCTCAACAACAGAGGTTCTTCCACTCTCAAACAAAATACTACATATGGGAGGACTCATATATTTTCAAAATTGGAGCAGATCAAGTGATTAGGTGATGTGTACCACATACGGAGCAAGAAGATAATCTAAGACATTATCATTCATATGCATGTGGAGGGCATTTTAGTGCCAAAAGACAAGGCATCGGGTTCGACAAAGTGGTTTTTTTTCCCTCTATTTTTAAAGATGCACATACGTTCGTTAAAGCTTGTATTCGTTGCCAACAAGTTGGGGGGATCTCACGACGGGGCATGATGCCAATGACCCCGATTTTAGTAGTTGAAATTTTTGATGTATGGGGCATTGATTTCATGGGTCTGTTCCCCATTTCTTTTGGCAATCTATATATTCTTGTATCTGTTAATTATGTATCAAAATGGGTTGAAGCTGACGCCACATGCACGAATGATCATAGTGTTGTTTGTAAATTTGTCGAAAAAACATCTTTTCTAGACAAAGAATCCCTCGAACTATTATTAGTGATGGGGTTCCCACTTTAAAAATTGGCATTTTGCAAAGTTACTAAAACACTATGGTGTCACACATAGGATAGCTACTCCATATCACCACAAACAAGTTGACAAGTAGAGGTGTCAAATAGGGAAATTAAAAGCATCTTAGAAAAGACTATCCATCCCGACCGAAAAAATTGGTCATTAAGATTAGATGATGAATTATGGGCATATCATACAGCCTATAAGACGCCAATTTGGAATGTCACCATATCGGCTTGTTTATGGAAAGCCATGTCATCTCCCGGTGGAGTTGGAACATTGTTCCATGTGGGCCATAAAAAATGCTAACCTTGAATTGAGTGATGCAGACACGGAAAGAAAAATCTTGCTTGTTGAATTGGAAGAGATTCGAAGAGAAGCTTACGAAAGCTCAAGGATCTATAAAGAAAAGACGAAAGCATTTCATGATTGACATATTGTCCGAAAACTATTCGTTGAAGGACAATTGGTGTCGCTATTTAACTCTCGTCTCAAACTCTTTCCCAGGAAGCTTCGGAGTAAATGGAGTGGACCTTTTGTGGTGACAAATGTGGCGGATCATAGAGCCATTGAAATCAAGGACAGGAAAGGCAGTGAGCCATTCAAGGTAAATGGACAAAGACTCAAACCTTATATTTGAATGGTAGATGGCGAAACGACACTCATTGAGAAAACAACGCTCGAGGTACCACAATATTCATAAACAACTTAGTTGAGGTAAACCATCCGGCTGAAGACATAAAACTTAACGCTTTTCGGAAGGCAACCCGCAGTATAGTGTTTTTTTTTCGTTTTGTGTGTGTTAATTCTTTTTGTATCGAGGACGATCCAAGGTTTAAAGTTAGGGAGGGGTATTTAATTTTTTCTTAAAACTTAAAAAAAATCTTGAAAAATACCCGAAAAACATTTCCGAATAGTCAAAAATGCGAAAAACAGCATAAAAATAAAAAATAGCCTTCAGGCGTCTTAGGAAACGTCTTAGACGCCGACAGGCCATCACGTATTTTTCCACCAGTGAAATCCCTTCGCGAAATTACCAAAATGCCCCTGTTTGTGAGAGACGTCCTAGGATGCGTCTAAGACGCTAGCCAGGACGCCAACACGTTTTTCATCTATTTTATGACGTTTTCTACATAATTCTTGGTCTCCTTCTTCTCTAAATTACCATAGCCGAAAACCCACATGTTCTTGCCTAATTTATGTGATTTCTTGGCCAAAACTGAACCGAAATTCATGATTTTTGTTGCAATCTTCAAGAAATTAAGTATGAAACATCACATTGCAGGATGTACACACTCTAATCACTTATTTGGGGCCAACTTCAAAACCCACAAAAACTAGGGTTTCAAAATTTTAACTTATTTTGGATTTTTGCTTCAAGTTTTTGCTTCTTCTTCATTAGCAACACAGTCTCAACAAGGTATGTGTTTCAAAACTCCATTCTTTAGGGTAATTTCGAATTTTTGTTGGTATGCTGATATATACTAGAAATTTTCAAATTTTTTGAGAATATTGGCAAAGAATGGTGTGAAGTCTTATGGATAAATGTTTGTTGTTGCTAGATGGATGTTCCAAACAAGTTGCATGTGTCATCTATGAATTTTTCTGAAAATTGAATTTTTGTTATTAATTATAATAATAATAATAATAATAATAATAATAATAATAATAATAATAAAAGCACATATAATGTTGGAAAATCATTCTTATGTTTACAATTGTGCTTAGATTAAAAATTCAAGTTTTTAGAAATTCTCAGAATGACACTGGATTTTGACATTGCATTGTTAGCTTGAATATTTACTTGTTATAGTTATGTTCTGGTTTTAGTTAGAACTTGTTGGTTGCAGTTAACCTTTGGTTTACCTATGTTTTTACTTATTGGATAAATTTTTGAAAAATATTTAGTTACTGAAAACATAACATGACTTAAAACAGTTATTTATTCAGACTGCATTTAAATTAACTTTGTTTGGAACAGCTTTCCAACTGAATTATTTGTTTTATTTTTGTGACATTTGATATGTTTAATGGCAGGTTGTGTTTTGAGGGTGATTGATTTTGTAGATGTCAACAAAGAGATCAAGGGCGGCATCATCAAGCAATGCAGCAAGACAACCAGCTAGACAGCTGGAGCCAAATGTACCTATGGATTTCAACCCATAGTATCAGACATTGCATGAGCATCCAGATAACGTTCGCCCGACAGTTTATGTCACACCCCCAAACCGAAACGGTGGAAACGTTCGGGGGTGATTGACGTCATACGTAGTATCACAACAGTTGTATCATAGAAAGCATAGTAAACACAACCAAACATCGAATACATATATGAATAAGGTTTACATTTTCTTAGTATAAAGTTTTGTTTCTTAGCAAAAGTAAAATAGAAACACGAGACTCTACACGCCGACTTCTCCAAAAGTCCTGGAAGTACCTGACTACTAATTCCCTGAGAATACAAGCAGTTTTGAAAGAATATCAGCAAAAAGCTGGTGAGTTCATAAGCATTAAGTTTTGGTGGAAAATGTTTCCTTGAATCCTTTTGAAAAGTGTTCCTCAAGAAAATCCTATATTTTCTTATGAAAAATGTATTTGAAAGCCCATTCCTTCCATGACTCTCAGATTCATACAAGATATGTACAATCCAAGGAGTCATGGAATGAATATGAATATCCATTAGTTATATGTAAAAAACAATCCGTTTATGAAATACCGAGTTATCCCGGGAAAATCCTATATTTTCCCTAAAAGTTGATGGTTAGTTTTCAGTTCTGAGCCGAGGTGTACAAGTATCTACCATACTTATATTGATAAATGTAGTTTAAAAAAAAAAAAAAAAAAAAAAAAAAAAAAAAAAAAAAAACCCTGGTTACTCCAAGTGAGGTAAGTTAGCTTTATTATATAAATAAAACTAGTAAAAGAAAATGTATTGAACTAAATCTTGAAGGTACTATTAATACCCTCTAGTAATCAAATTGGTTATTACTTTGAGGTTAGTTCACTTGATTCATTATTACAAAATTAAATTATTGTTATCTAGGTTGCAAGTGTCATAACCGTACTTAGACTTGATATGGCACGTAACGGGGCCAGTATCTTTTTATGACTTTGTCACCCCTGGACTTGTCGGTCCAACTGTAGTCAGCAGTAAAGTGCGGGATTGTCGGTTCCGTATAGATCTATACACAACAGTCACGTTCTCCCTCCAAGAGATTCTGGTTACAAGTGCTAATCCTACACCCTGATTATGTGGGGGTGTTACATGGGACGTGTCTCCAACTTTTGACTAACAATTTACAAGTAATAATACTGAAAATCTTGTTTATGATCTGTATGAATCCTTTATAAAATAACACATTTTACAATATGATTCACGAGTTCATTGCTTTAGTTTTGAAAACTGTTTCTACGAGTTGCTTTCTTAATCGTTTGGTAAAACTGTTTTCTGTGTTAAAAGAATTCTGAACATAAAATAATATACTTTGAGCACAAGTTTCCTTGTACTTTTGCTTGTATCCCCCCCCCCCATTGAAAACATGGAAAACTCGGAAAAAGCGTAGGGGTATGAACTCACAGTTTGACGTGGGATTCGAAGGTATGTCGGTAGGAATGTTGAGTGCCAAAAGAAACCTCGGGCACAAATAGATCCTATTTAACATATAGCAGCATATACATGTATTAGGTAAGGGCGTAACACTTATTAGTTACGAAACGAAATCACCTTAGGGTCTAGGAAACACTTGAAACTAAGTGTTAGAATCACATGTGATTTGAAAATGGGGAGTTTGCGGCCGTAAAATGAGTATACGGTCAAGGGTTTGCAGCCCAACAGGGTTTATGGTCCATGGGTTTATGGTCCATGGGTTTACGACCCATGAGTTTACTGCCCATGAGTTTACGACCGTAAACACTCGAGGAAAAGTGTGATTTGTGGCGTTTCTAGGTCCTTTCTAGCCTCTTGGAAGTGTTCTATGTCCCATGCCTGGCTTAAGGAAGGGTTTAAGATCAATAATTAACTACAACTGGAGTTCTCAGCCAATGAAGGGTGTACGGCCGTACACATGGTATACGGCCGTAAACCTTCTGTGTTCATGCGTTTGGGTCGATTTTTAGGTGATTATCAAAGTTTTCTAGTAGATATCAAGCATAGATGGTAGTTACTTACTGTTCAGAGGCTTGGAATGAGGTTTTTAGCCACCAAGAACTAGTGTGTGCTCTTGGTGTTCTTGGTGGGAGAGAAAATCTAGAGAAAGATGAAATTCATGAGATGAAACATGTATTTATCACTATAATAAGGAATGTAGCAATAATCAACGTGGGAAAACACTTACATCTTGAAGATGTTGAAGAATTTTCGATGAAGGTAGAGAGAGAGTAGAGAGAGAAAGCCCTTGGAGTGTGTAAAGTATGGAATGAAGACTATGTACCCTATTTATAGGGTAGTGTTTTCGGCCAAGGGGTGGGGTGGGGGTGTACGGCCGTAAACTCAAGTTTGCGGCCGTACACTCCTCTCGAAGGGGTGTTTGGCCCGGATGCTATGCTTTGACTTTGAAAACCTCGTTTTTGAATCCAAAACCTGATTGAACTGAGCTTAGAATATTTCGTTAGACCCAAAATAATACTAAACGGTTTGAACAAAAGAAATTCTTGGTTTGTCATAGTTTATGAGGCGACTCATCCGATTACGGGTTTTATTGTAGCGTACATGGTGGAGCGACTGTGCTTCACTGGGTATAATATTATGGAGACGTTTCATCGCTATGGATGGGTTAGAGCATTGGACTTTAATCCCATACAAATTTATGTCGATATAGTGTGGGAATGGATGAGGACACTTCGATGTGTCGAGGTGCCTGGTGGGCCGAAGGAGTTACGGCTGATTGGTACAATTCCTACTCATGATATAGTGATCACTGTGCAGGGTATTCGGGACATGTTTCATGTAGATACTGGATATCATTTGCATGATCTTGAGAATCGGCCGACTGAGTATAGATGTATTGACAAGAGGGAGGGGGTAACCCTGGGGTTATCATGACGTAAGTATATCACACGGTATTCCTTCAGGGGACGAAGGCATACGACAGGTTCCGCGAGTTGGTACCTTTAGCAAAAGCATTGCATAACATTATCAAGGAAAATGTGAACCCGAGGAATAGTGATCCCAGGGCGGTGAGGACACAAGACTTATATGTATTATATGGATTGATGGTAGGATCCATCTTTAATTCTTATGCATATAATGTTATGTGCAACATATGGTCCTGTTTTGATATCCAACATAAAGTCACCACCCCCATGTTGCTCTGATATCGACATATGTGACTAAGGAGCTGGGGAATAGGATAGGGTCCCATGAGTTACCTCATACCAACGTATCCTTCACCCCACTACTACTTCGTTTAGACACATATCATTTTAAACTATAAATAGGAGACATACTCTGTTGGATTCTGCCAAAACCTGACATACACGACACCACTTGGAGTGGTGATTTTCAGGGGGATCAGCAGAAGCAATAAGGACAAACAGCAGGTCAGGGATGGAACATGCAGGCAGCTTGGGAGGAATTTGTGGGGAGGAAAAACATACATAACCAGGAGGTGCAGGCTTGGATGGGGAGAACAAATATATGGATGGAGGGTGTCGACACGACACTAGCTGATCTTACTGAACATATGCAATAGGTTAGCATTACAGCTGACAACACTTATAGTGTTGCCACTCGTCAGCTGTACCAGCAGGAGCACTATACAGATGCGGCTTATAGATGCGGTCGTGTACATCATGACCCGATAGACATTGATCTACCACAGTGATCTTGAGCGCCAACACTGGTTTTCTACTAATCTGGGGACCCGAGTGACTATCCATCACCATCGGAGTACAAGCATTATCATCCACCACCAGCTACAATAGACACCGTTTGATTTGATGATTTAGCTGGATCGATCGTTGGGTATCCTCCACCATACCCACGATATCCACCACAGCCGCCCCCGCAGTGAACTTTGGTGAGATCCTCTTTTGATTTTTATTTTTATGGTTGTGTGATGAAGACTTTTTCTTTTTATTTTTATTTTGATTTTCTTGTCTTTATTTGGGATGAATGTACTGTTATTAAACTCATTATTATTATTATTACTCGTATTGACTGATGAATGAACTGACTCATTGTATGTTTCATTGTTCTAGTAATAGTATTAGTATCCTCCTGTGCGACCCCTATGGTAACTTACAAGTGATGTAACTGGTACGTATGAACATGGAAGTATACCCTTGCTACCCAAGGGTATTGAATGAAATGGAAGAACCTTTATGACTATATATGTACACATGATATATAACTAATATTTAAACGACCTTCGGATGGATACCCGATACCCCACCAGACCACATCTCAACGGCGAAAAGGAAATAAGGAGGGCAGGCCTTCCTAAGCCTTTTAAACATTGCTTATATAACTATACATACATGGACATGCAATTGATAATAAGTATAACAGAGCTTAAATAAATGTATTTGATAAGTATAAGAATTTGTAAAACAGTTTGAAGCAAAACAGTTTGAACAGTAAGAAAATCACAGTTTGAACATGTGATTGATGTAATAACTATAAGTATTCAACTTGTATCCCCCATAAAAGCATTTAAAAACATTTAAACCATTGATTAAGGGGTATGAACTCACCTATAGTGAGTGGTACGGATGAACTGAAGATGTAGGATTGCTAGGTGTCAAGTGAAGTCTTGAACACACTCTATGATCCTAGTTATCATATAATATCACATATATGTATCCATTTAGACTTTAAACAACTAATAAAAAAGTCAATACACTCTAGGACATTTTAAAACACCTTATATAAGTGTTATAAGTCCCAAGGATTGCATATAAGTGTTGTAGGGAAAGGCTAGTGTGCTTGGGGTTCAAGGAACGCTCCTTTAAGGAGTTTACGGTTTTGTGGTCATAGCAAAAGGGTTTACGGTCGTAAGCTCACCCCATTTGTGACCATTTGTTGTTTGAAGCTTTAAGAGTCCCTAGAAGTTTTTCCACTTGATCTATATGACCATGGAAGGGACTAGGGCACCATTTCACTCCTAAATGGAGTTTACGGTCCTATTACCATTTTCCTTTGAGTTTACTACCATAAACTCCTAATGTTTATGGTATTTGGGGGTTTTCAAGTCCTTAACTCATCATGGTAATAGTCTAGGTTAGATTCTAGGCATAAGGAATAAATATGGGACATTTATACAACTTTTAAGGTGTTTACGGTTTTGGGAGATCCCCAAACGATAAACACATATAAATGTGAGGTTTTTGTGCTTTTTGTGTGATAAACTCATCAAGGATGGATCTAGACAATTCCCTAAGGCATTGTGAAGCATCTAGACACCCTAAAGCACCCTTTGGCACTATACTTGGTGTTTACGGTTTTGGGAGCCTCCCAAAACTGTGAACACCTTGTTCTTGGTGTTCTTGGGACTTTTCCTTGATATTAATATGTATAGAAAACTTTAAATGACTCTAGGATAGAAGTACTTACTTTGTGGAAGCTTTAAATGAACTTAAAGTCCAAGAACACTAGTGTGTGCTCTTGGTGTTTTGGAAATCTAATCAAAACATGAAATTTGATGGATTAAAGGATGTATAATCACTAGATGTTGTGATATAACAACTAATTAAGCCAAGAAGTACTTATGTTTTCGGGAAATCAGGCGAAAACCGGGATGATAGTTGAGAGTGTTTGGAGTTTACTCTTTTAGGGTGAAAATGAAAAATGATGTTCTTTGGGGAGTAAAATCATGCTTAAGCATGAGTTTACGGTTTTTGAGGGAGTTTACGGCCCAAACATAAAACTTTGGCCGTGAACTTCTAAGCTACGTGGTATTCACGGTTTTGAAATTTCAAGACCCGAGACGGCCCATCCGTTCACCCGTTCATTTAAAGATTAATTATTAAAATAATCAAACGAACTTAAATTTCCTAAAAACAAATAAAAGTGAACTTGACTTATTATATGAAGTGATTGACTTTTAGGGTTTGGCCGAATGAAAATTCCAGGTTGTCACATCATCCCCCTGTTAAAGGGAATTTCGTCCCGAAATTAAAGTCTAAGCAAATAAAGTAGTTACAAATAACTAAGCAAAATGATGAGGATATTTCAGTTTCATCTGATCCTCACGATCCTAAGTGAATTCTGGTCCCCGCTTGGCATTCCAACGAACCTTCACAATCGGGATGCGGCTTTGTTTCGTTTGCTTGACCTCTCGGTCCATGATCTCTATTGGTTCCTCCACGAAATTGAGGCTCTCATTGATCGCGATCTCGTCGAGTGGAATAACAAGATTCTCATTTGACAGACACTTTTTCAAGTTCGATACGTGGAAGGTAGAATGTACGTTACTGAGTTCACGTGGTAAGTTAAGTTTGTAAGCTACAGGGCCGATTCTTGCGAGAATCTCAAAAGGCCAAATGTACCTTGCATTTAGCTTTCCATGCTTTCTGAAGCGTATCAAGCCCTTCCAGGGTGAGACCTTCAATAGAACACGGTCACCCACCTGGAATTCCAACGGTTTCTTACGTTTATCAGCGTAGTTTTTCTGTTGGTCTCTGGAGGCTTTCAATCATTCACGGATCTGAACGATCTTCTCCGTCGTTTCCCGTATGATTTCCAGACCTATGAGAGTGCTTTCAAGAACTCGTCCTTTAGCTAATTGGGTATCACCAACCTCAACCCAGCACAGAGGGGATTTGCACTTTCGGCCATAGAGGGACTCGAATGGAGCAACCTTTATGCTCGTGTGATAACTGCTGTTGTAGGAAAATTCGACAAGGGGTAAATGAGTATCCCATGCTTTCCCGAAGTCTATCACACAGGCTCACAACATATCTTCCAAGGTTTGGATAGTTCTCTCACTTTGTCTATCGGTCTGTGGATGGTAGGTTGTACTCATGTCCAGCCTAGTTCCTAGGGAACTTTGTAACGACTGCCAAAACCTCGAAGTGAATCTACTATCTCTATCTGACATAATGGATAAGGGAACACCGTGCAGTCTTACAATCTCCCTAATGTGAGTTCTTGTGGTTTGTAAAGATAGTGCTTTTTCGTCTCGTACAAGTAATGTCTCCAGATCTTCAGAGCAAACACAACTGCTCCTAGTTCAAGATCGTGGGTCGTGTAGTTGACCTCATGTGTCTTTAGTTGTCTCGAGGCATAGGCGATGACCTTACCTCGCTGCATAAGAACACATCTGAGCCCTTGGTTCGATGCAATGCAATAGACAACGAAGTCTTCTATTCCTTCGGGAAGGAATAGTATTGGTGCAGTGCACAATGCTCGTTTGAGCGTTTGGAATGCTCTCTCCTGCTTCTCTTCCCTGTCAAAGGCCACACCCTTCTGGGTCAGTGTTGTAAGAGGTTTCGTTATGTGGGAGAAGGTCTGAATGAACCTGCGATAATAGCCAATGAGGTCTAGAAATTGACGAATTTCTGTAGGCGTCTTCGGTGCTGAACAGTTCTCAATGGCCTTGATTTTGGAAGGGTCCACGTGTATACCCTCTTTGCTAACCACGTGCCCTAAGAATTCGACTCGTCGAATCCAAAATTCTCATTTCGAGAACTTCGCGCAGAGTTTCTCCGAACGTAATGTTTCGAGGACTTATCGCAGATGTTGACTATGCTCCTCCTTACTACGAGAGTAGATAAGTATGTCATCGATGAAGACGATGATGAACTGATCCAAGTAATGACGACACACCCTATTCATTAAGTTCATGAATACTGCAGACGCATTTGTCATTCCGAACGGCATCACTACGAATTCGTAGTGTCCATAACGAGTTCGGAAGGCTGTCTTTGGAACATCCTCCCCTAGCACTCGTAGTTGGTGATATCCGGATCTTGATTCGATTTTTGAAAAGAAGTTCACCCCTTGAAGTTGGTCAAACAAATCATCGATCCGAGGAAAAGGGTAACGATTTTTGACCGTCAGCTTGTTGAGCTCCCTGTAGTCGATGCACATACGAAATGATCCATCTTTTGTTCTTGACGAACAAGACTGGAGCTCCCCAGGGTGAGAAGCTTGGTCTTATAAAGACCTTGCTGAGCAGTTTGTTAAGTTGACCGGACAGTTCTTGCATCTCTGCAGGTGCTAAATGATAGGGCGATTTGGTTACACGAGTCATATTGGGTTCTAAGTTTGTTCACAAGACGATGCAATTACTCGTAGCATTGGGCAGTTCTCTGTCCTGAAGTTCATATTAGAATTCATACATGGCTCAACGATCACAATCTCGTGTATACGAGTCGTATATAATTAAGATTGAAAAGATAGTCGAATAACTAATTCTTCTTTAAGCTCACATCCCATCACGGAAAAAGAAGTTAAAGTGGAATCATCAATTCTAAACCTGTAGAACCTTGATTATATATCACCCCTATGTATACATTCTTCGGCGACAGATCAACCGTACGGATCTTTGGATTGAACTTGACGTACTGTATGAATGGTACTTCGGGGATTTCTTCGGAAAGGAAAATAACTATGAGGTACTCCATGCATGAGTACTTCGGTGTTCTGATATGACGGCTTCGCTGGAAAGGAGATTTCGAAGAAAGAGGTGTACGTATGAAGCTGGTTTATGCGGATCAAATTGAATCTAGTCGTATGATAATGTCAGGATCATACGGAAACTTAAAGACATTAGATTTGAA
Source organism: Lactuca sativa (assembly GCF_002870075.4). NCBI lineage: Eukaryota > Viridiplantae > Streptophyta > Magnoliopsida > Asterales > Asteraceae > Lactuca > Lactuca sativa. The sequence goes on from NC_056623.2 coordinate 198,977,318, forward strand.
CATAAGGCGTTACAGACAAACACAACCGTGCAACCATCAACAGAGTTACAGTACCTTAGACTTACTATAAGACTATTTCTGCGAACAAGGTATACTACAAAAGACAAGTATACGCAGCACAGGGGCCCCTTAACTGACGGGCTCCCTAAAAAGGTAACACTCGAGTCACACTAAATTAAAACGGTTTATAAGTCTGTTACAATGAAACGCCTTTATTACTTTTACGTGGGCTTGGAGTAGTCTCCCCTGGGGCAGTGATCCTTAGAATTCTACCGTCTGCACCGGAGTTCTTTGTTATAGGACAATCCTTCTTGAAGTGCCCTATCTCACCGCATTGGTGGCATGACTGGCTAGCACTAGCATTCGTGGTGGGAGTGAGGTGTTTAGTAAGATTTACGTGGACACGAGTGTCTTCCTCATTACTCCATCTTGGAAATTGCCTCCTAAAAAGTTCTGCAGGAGTTTCCACTTGTTTTTGTGGCATGGAAAGTCTTTGGGATCTCTTGCGCTCCTTTTGGGATTGGCGCTTTCGTTTATTCCTCTCAGTTTTTCGGCATTGTAGGTCAGTGACTGTTGTCATTTGTTGGTTTCCCGGTTTGGTACTACAATCGAAACTCTCGACTCCTTTGTCAGTCTTGCTTGTCTTGCTAGAGTTGATGTGTGTAAGGAAAGTTGTCACATCAGCTGCTACTGCTGCTTGTAACGTAGTGTCGTCGATATGGAGGATAGGGGTTTCGTTGCTCGGCTGATTGTTTCCGGATGACGACATGATCCTGTGCCACGAAAGATAAGGATTTTGTGAGCGATTCTGGTTGACCCCAGATGTACTTCGATTGTTCAAGTAAAGAGTAAGAGTATGTTCTCGAAAGTTTGACCTACATCCCTATGATGCAGTCCTAGTAATGAGTTGGAAGTAAGTTCGTAGAATGGTCTCAAGACGCTTGTTGTTCAAGCCGAGGTATCGTTGGTTGGTGAATAACATGCTCCAACCACTAGAACAGACTTGGAAATGTCTCCGGAGCTAAATTGCTATAGTCCAATGTCTAGACTAAATCATGTTTCAGATATACTCAAATGAAAGTACGATGAGAGTACTTGAATAAAGAATGACACAGAAGTTAGCCGACTATCAATATCTTTGATATTCATGACGTAAGAATTCGGGAAAAATGACCTTGTAACAGGTCTTACATCATATCTAGAGTAGATAGTCCTTGACAGCATAAAGGCCTAACTAAAGTACTTATTGTACAAGATAGTTTCATAGAAAATGCCACATCGGGCATAGATAGAAAACGATTCCTTTTATCAAGGAAAATAAAGTAAGGCATCTACTATTGGCGACGGTCATCCCTCTAGTGAACTCTCAGTTCAGCCAGTTGGCGTTCCACATCCAGTAGGTGTCTTTCGTACACCCTTTGGCGTACTCGGAGTTCTATGACTTCGGCTCGTGATTTAGCCAGTGCTTGCAGCAGGGTTTCATGGTCTCTCTCAGATCTCTCACGAGCATCTTCCATGCGAATGGTGCGGAGGGTATGCATTCTCGCATCGGCGACAACTTTTGTGATCTGATGTAGGGTGGTCCTGCCTTGAATCTCATTTTGAGCCACTCTGTGGACCAAGATTGGCAAGACTGTGTCTGCTGAGCCCCCATTGCTCAAGTCATAAAAGCTTCGGTCACCATTAAATGGAATGGGTTGATCTTGTCCTTGGCTCCATGCTTCCAAGCATTCCACCCACTGAGGCGTCGGCCCATGAAAAGTCGGAAGAGGGTTAGGATTTGGAAAAGGAGCTGCCTGGGGTAGGTTCTCAACCTCGGGTTCGGAGTTAGCACCGTTCGAAAGGTCTTCATCATGGTGATCATTCATAGGGATAGGATGATCATTCTCTAGTTCTTCTTCAAACCATCCAGCAATGACCTCATTCGGAAGGTATCGGTTGCCATGGGGATGGAGTCCAGCCATCTTATCTACGCGAGAATTAGGGTAAGAAAATAATTATTAGACGAACTATCTAGTTAATTATTTAGAAAATATTCATTAGTTACATCACTATTTGTGAAGTGCATACCAGTTATATGTAATCGAAACATGATAGGCCTTCGAATAAGTGACCTTAACTCCAAATTCACACAGAATAGGGGTAAAGCAAAATTTTCACAGATTCTAAGTCTATAACATCCTAGTTACATATAGCCTTAGTGTATCCACTTAGCAACTATCAACTTAGTAATGAAGATCCCGTTTTAGTTTTCAAGTATAAAGTACTTCTAGTAACACCAAATACCCCTATAGTATTTTAAGTTTAATGTTATGTTCTACGGTTCTCATTGTGGTATTGTTGGTAAGATTTTAGACTTGTTGCAACCACACAACTACACTTAGGCACATGCTAGTCAACCCTCGGATAATATAGTTGATCAGGCTATATCTTCCCAGTTTTGACTATGTCTCTAAGTCCACCTATGTTGCCCAACAATCGTAATTCTTTTGTAGTGTCCTAGTGACACTGATTAGGGTTAGAATGAATCATTCTAGACCTAAATGGTCCAAAATGTTATAGATTTATGAATTGGGTCCATTTAGAATCCAATTAGGATTTCTAAGCCCAAAATAGTCTAATTTAGATTTTATTGGCCCAAAAAGGCCCAATAAGAGGATCCTAGTCCATAATAAATTTGAACCGAGATTTCTAGGGTTTCCAACCCTTAGTTGAACATGAGAGATGTACTTGAATAAGCATTTAGTGATATTCACTTAGGGTACATGCTGTACAATAGTTGAATGATTACCTAAGAATAGAATTTCTTAGCTAAAATGTTATTTGTGACATGTTCACTTGATAATGTCCATGATCGATTCCCTCCTGGTTAACCTAAAACCATTTATCATGCTAGTTTTGAGGGGTCTTGCCGTCACGAACCAAGACGTGGCCATCACGACGGGCGTAGAACGTGAACTTATCCCCGTTAGCACTATGAAGATGATGGAGTTAGGTAGGATGTTGTTGTCCCAACAAATAATCTCGAAAGCCACCATCTTGTTGACAATATTCAGAGTGAGCATCTAAGTACCGCAATCATTTTATTGAAGCAGCTCCTCTTAAAATTCAGTCATAAGAAGACAACGCCCATTATTGAAGGTCTTCAAGTACATGGTAACCTCCCGGGGGGAGGGGTGACAAGATCATCGAGTCGGTAGTCCGAAGCTCCATGCCATCGATAGAAGAAAACACATAGGTATCCTGTAAAATCTTAAATTCTATAGGGGAAGTAACAATACCAGGACGGTTTGCCATGGATGGAAGAAGAAGAGGTAAAGGGAAAAAGTCAAAGAAGAAAGAAGGAGTAAGAGAAAAGGTGTAGGTAAAATAAGGAAATAACCTTCACTTATAAGGGAATAAAGAAGGTGAGATATTCAAAAATCCCTGAAGAATGACATAACCGAATAGCATAATGGGCAGTCATATCGCTGAAAAGATCAAAGCGTTACTTGAACACCAGCTTGACTCGCGTAATCGCAGTTAACTCCAGAACATCATAGTTAGCCTAACAAACGCTATTACTACTGGACTGGGGGGGGGGGGGGGGGGGGGCTTGATAACATGCCCCTAGCATGGGCTAAAAGTCGTGCTCATGACTCGCTAAAAACGCAAGACATGCCACTAAGCCAGGCTACTCCCAACGTAGCCGCCCAAACGAAGTCTCATGCCCATAAGAAGGTTAACATCTACTTGAAGGCCAAAGTTCCTAAATTTTAGTTTTCTACAAAATGTTCATGATACTAAAAGTTTATATATATATATATATATATATATATATATATATATATATATATATATATATATATACTGTCACACCCCAAAACCATGAATGGCGGAAACATTCTGGGGCGGAGGACGTCATGTACAGTATCACAACAATGAATAGTAGTAAACAAGCAACAACATCATCCATTGCATTAATAATATAATTTCGTACATGTGTGTTCTGTCAAAGTTATAGACACCAAAAATATACATATCAAAATAAAAGATGAGTCTTGAACGAACTCCATCTTCTCAAAAGCCTGGCACTTGTACCTGTCTAGTGGTGACCTGAGAATACAAGTTATTTGAAAGCGAGTATCAGCCTAATGCTGGTGAGATCATAAGAATATTAATGTCTGTGTTTGTATGAAAACATTTTGTAAGATGTTTATGTAAGATGCTTTGTACAATGTTTTGTGTAATGTTTGAACTCTCCTAGAAAACCCTATGTTTCCTACTAACTGTAGCCTTCTACCAAGGCATCTAGTGTCTGGGTGTATGTCTCTTGTTAGAGTGTGTGTTTTCCCAGTTTTGACTATCATTATACCAAAATATAGTTTCTATATTACCGTAAGAAATGACATTTGGCACCCGTAGACTTGCAAGTCCCACTGTAGCGAGCAACAAGGTGTAGGATAGTCAATCTAGTATAGATCTATACGCAAACTCATACGCTCCCCAATTAAGGAGATTCTGGATACAAAAACGGTCATGACAGGAAGTGCCATGACTCGTCTAATGGTTCACATAACTCCATGAATGTATATGTAATGAATGTGCTAACTGAAAAGTGTACTCTATCTCTGTCTAGCCTGTATGTACTGAAATGTTCTGTGTGTGCTAGCTGTAATGTATGTTCTCTCTATCTAACATGTATAGTAATGTATTGTATGTATTACTCATATTGACTCATGAATGAACTAACTCATTGTATGTTTCATTGTTCTAGTAATAGTATTAGTATCTTCCTGTGCTACCCTTATGGTAACTTACAAGTGATGTAACTGGTACGTATGAACATGGAAGTATACCCTTGCTACCTAAAGGTATTGAATGAACTGGAAGAACCTTTATGACAATATATGTACACACGATATATAACTAATATTTAAACGACCTTCGGACGGATACCCGATACCGCACCAGACCACATCTCAACGACGAAAAGGAAATAAGGCGGGCAGGCCTTCCTAAGCCTTTTAAACATTGCTTATATCACTATACATACATGGACATGCAATTGATAATAAGTATAAAAGAGCTTAAGTAATGTATTTGATAAGTATAAGAATTTGTAAAATAGTTTGAAGCATAATAGTTTAATAAACAGTTTGAACAGTAAGAAAATCACTGGTTTTGTAGTTATTAATCACATGTAATTGATGTAGTAACTATAAGTATTCAAAAATAATTTAATTCAAATTACTATGATTCAAAATAGTTTGATTTAAATTTTATGATCTAAAAATAATATGATTTAAAAATACTCTGAACTGAAAATATTGTGATCTTTAATATTCTGCTTATTTAAAACTTTATAATTGTTAAAAATTAAAAATTCAAACCAATATTTAGTTTAAAAATAAAAAAAAATCAAAAGATTAAAAAACAAATAAAAAATAAAAAGGAAATAAAAAATAACACCAATATCTTCAAGTATGTAATAAAAACATTAAAAAGAAAATAAAATAAAAAAAAAACATTAGAAAAAAAGTAAAAAACATTAACATAGATTATATATCTACTTAAAAGAAACTGAATTCTTTTTTAAAAAACTAAATCAAAATAATTGAAAATAAATAATAAAACTAATTTAAATGACGTTCCATAAACTAATAAATATTACTTCGGTTTTTTCTTTGGTCACCTCGTCTCATAATCTGAAACCAATAAATATTGTCCTTAAAGTGAAATAAAATAAAAATTTATTAAATGCTATAAAATTATTGAAGTGTATAGGTTTACTTTTTGATGGGAACATTGGAGTTAAAATAAATACTTACCAAAATGTACTATTATTTTTATTATTTTTCTTGAGAATAACCGGTTAACTACATGACGCTATTGCCTAGGATACGGTTTTTAAGCACCGAAGATAACCTTTGCACCATCGGTGAATTAATGCTCATCTCTCTGCCACCAGTGTCGAGAACCTATTGTTTTCCAATGACGAAACCTTCGCAGCCTCACTGATGTCAATGACAACCCTCATGCATTGACATTTTAGTCATTGTCAGTTTTGGACTAATACAATTTGCAACTTTACCCATACTACATGAAATATCCTTTCTGGTAATTTCTTGCAATTTTTATTGTATTTTCTGGAAATAGAAACAATAATCGAATCTTCTTTTGTAATTTGAGTACAACATATTCACGATTGGACTTAGACGATGTGAAAAATGAACAAATATTTTCGTTGACTAGTGAATCATAAGATCAATCATGAGAGCATCGAACCAACATTTTTGTTTTGTTTTTCTTTTTCAATCCAAATCTCCCAACCGTTATATAAAAGTAGCATTATCCAAATCTCCCAACGTCAAACTACACCTTTCCTTAAAGATCAATCAAAATTCAATGCAGTTTTCAAACTCTCATAACACCTTTTAATATTGTTTTGTTAGAGAATCTAGATCTAAATTTACTAAAACAGATTGGAGACAGACAACTCAAGATAATATAATATAAATCTTATTTAACCTTTTCCGTAAACATTGAAACCCATAAATCAGAAAAAAAAAAAATATCAAATCGTTATTTTTACCAGTAATTAGGACTTTTTCATAAACAAATTTTAGTTTGAGATTTTTTTATAAATTATGATGAAATATTATACTTTTTCCAATATTTCCCTTCTTTTTATAGTAACCAATAAACATTATAACATCATTTATACCATCTAACATAATTTAAATATAAACTTTATTTTCTAGTATCCCATAAACATACTATTAGAAGGGTACGCATTTGTCCATTCTTAACAACAAAAATGTAAGCCTATTTTTCATTTTATATTTTCCAATATCATTTATTTTTGTTATTAATAAGAAATAAGATACATATTTATCTTTTATATATTTAAGTTATTCTAATATAAATAATTAGTCAAACAATATTTGTAATCTCCTTGTATTCTTTCCTAGTATAATGCTCATAGTTGTTCGTACATTGGCTATATAAACCACTCTCACATGTATATGTCATACATCAATCAAATATACAATTCATATACTTCTTCTCTATATGGTATCAGAGCTTCCGTTGCTCTCACGAGTTCTCTGATCATGCCCACACTAGCCACCATTCTTTCTTAATTATGTTTCCTTAATGGCCAACAAGCAATCCAAATGACTACTGCCACTTATCTCCCCACCAAACTCACAACTCACAATTATCCAGTGTGGCGAAAACAGTTTGAATCAAACCTCATAATTCTCGAACTTGAAGAAGTCATCACGGGTGTCTCCAATCAACCTCCAAGAAAAACCAAGGATAAAGATGGAAAACTCATACCCAATCCTGAGTACCTTCCCTAGTGTCGTAAAGATCAAACGATCTTCAGTGCAATACAAGGAAGTTGCTCCGACACCATTCAACTACTTATCTCGTCCGCAACAATAGCCCGTGAAGCATACAGAAGACTTCACGAAAGCTTTGCCTCCTCCTCTCGATCTCACATCATTTCCCTGAAGTCCAAACTTACCAAAAACCCGAAAGGGACTAGATCCATCATTGAATTTCTTCATGAAATGCATGCAATTACTCATGCCCTAGCTTTGGCCTAAAGTCCAGTGACAGAAGAAGAACTAATGGTGCATATTCTCTCAAAATTAGGATATGACTAAAACATCATTATAGCAGCAATCAAGGTAAGGGACAACCCACTCTCTTACTCTAAACTCTTTGACAAACTCATCGATTATGAAAGGGCCATCAAGGAAGCATCCACCACTGTTGTATCCATTCCCATAATAACCGTTTTCCAGGAACAATAACAATAGGTCCTACAACTCAGGATCATAACAAGGAGCACATAAATGTCACTGGTCAGGAACCGATGTTCAAGGTAATTGTAGCAACAGAAACGATGTTTTTTTTCAAGTTTTGCAATATACCTGGTCATCTTGATGGGTTTTGAGCATTCTAACACTTCCTAAGTGTACATGCAACCCTAATAACCTTGGATCTATGTTTGTCTAATTAACATGCAAAGTTGAGTTCCAAGGTTATATTCCTACCTAGCATACATGGGGAACAATTTTTAACTTGAATGGAAAATATAATAACTTACCTTGTTGTTGCTTATGATCCTTGAAACCTTGTGAGCCTAGCACCCCAAGTGTGATGCCTCAAATGCTTCAAACAACACCAAATGCAAAGGAGTTAACTTTGAAAGAATCTTACACTTGCAAAAATCGGCCTAGCCCTCACTTGTTCATGTGTAACCGATTTTGGTGGAGAATGGGTTCCTTATATAGTGTTGACACATCTAGGGTTACACCATGTAAACCCTAATGTGTCATTACTCTTCATTTCCATGACCCATGGGTTTGTAACTCCCATGGAGCATCCTATTGGTGGAACCCAACTTGATAATCCATGGAGCCTCGTAGCCCACTATACAAGTTATGGATGATTTACATAATCAACCCATATATTTAATTAGTTATCTTTTGATCACTTAATTAATTCTAAATTAATTCTTGATCAAACTAATTAAATAATATTATTAATATATTAGAACTTATAATGTATTAATAATCCACAAGTGTTATTTCTCTCATTTAGTCTATCCAATTGCATGGTGCCATGCAACCCAAATGGACCATGCCGGGTCGGGTCAAGTACATACCAAAAATAGTTATGGACTTAGACACCTTATCCAACAGTCTCCCACTTGGATAAGTCTAATTACTATAACTGTAATACTTCAAGAACCGAACGGAAATCATAGGTCTTTCAAGGTCTCTCGGAACTGAGAAGATGATGATATGCCATTTAAGATAAGTGATCATATAATCCTCTGTTCGAGATATCAGTCGGAAAAATACATGGAACAATGTCTTACTTATTGTCCAGCAGTTTGTTTCCCGATTTCCAATTTGTTTGACAAAGAACTTAATTGAACACATCAACTTAGTTCTGACCGGGCCCGGTACATAGGTCAAAACAAAATCATCGAGGGGCCCAAGTATCAGCTTCTAATCCAAGAAGGAACAGATAAACTTCGACTTATATGTTTGTTCTACCAGTCATTGAATTATACACAAGAGCATATTTTATAACATTGAGTTACCAATGCATTTTCGTAAAATCAATGCATAACCAACTCGTAAGTAACAAATCATATCTCTAGGTTTGAAGACTTATATGATATTACCATCTCACGATCATTCGAGATAAATTCCATGAAGTGATTCCAGCGAGCGTGGGTTGAGTCCAATGCTCAGAACTTATGAGCACTCATGATTGTTGTAGCCATGTCCAACACCATAGACCTCTGCAACCAATCATGACAGTCTTGATTCATACCTACTTCCGACATATGACCGACTGTGGAGGTTCGAATAATATGATATAGCAAACATAATTATTCTGGAAGTCAAAACATGCAAAAGAAATATAGTAAACGATCGACAAGAGATAGCAACACTTTACTCATAAATAAAACACCTTTTATTCATCATCTAATGTCAATTACACTTTACAAATTTCAAGGTTATCTAACTACTAAATCTAATATCATCCTTCAGCCCTATGCTCCGAGCATGTTGGAGATGCTTAACCCGAGTCAGTCCCTTCATGAGAGGATTTGCTGGATTCTCATCTGATGATACCCTCTTTGCCACGAGGAGTCCTTCTTCTATTCGATGTCTGATGAAATGGTATTTTCTGTCGATGTGTCTGGATCTCTCGTGATCCCTTGGTTCCTTGGCTAAGGCAACAACACTTTCATTATCATAGAAAATTTCCATTGGCTCCTTAATAGCTGGTACAACTCCAAGGTCTCTAATGAAGTTATTCAGCCATATCGCCTCCTTTGCTGCCTCGCTAGCTGCTATATACTCTGATTCGCAAGTTGAATCAGCCACTGTCTCTTGCTTGGAACTCTTCCAAGAAATTGCTCCTCTGTTTAGGGTAAAGACCCAGCCTGACTGAGAGTGGAAATTATCCCTATCAGTCTGAAAGCTAGCATCACTATACCCTACAACTCTCAAGTCATCACTCCCACCGAGGGTAAGAACCCAATCCTTAGTCCTTTGTAGGTACTTGAGGATATTATTTACTGCAGTCCAGTGTGCCTTGCCAGGGTTCCCCTGATACCTGCTAACCATGCTCAAGGCAAAGGCTACATATGGTCGAGTACACGTCATAGCATACATGATCGATCCTATATCTGAAGCATAAGGTATTCGACTCATTTCTGCTATCTCAGCCTCAGAACTAGGGCTTTGTGTCTTACTCAATCTGGCGTTACTCTGGATGGGTAACTCTCCTTTCTTGGAGTCTTGCATGCTGAATTTCTTCAGCACCTTATCCAAGTAGGTACTCTTACTAAGTCCAATTAGTCTTTTACTCCGGTCTCTCAAGATCCTTATCCCTAGATTATAGGAAACTTCTCCTAGGTCCTTCATAGAGAAACATTTCCCAAGACAGGACTTAACTTCCTGCAGAGTTGGGATGTCATTTCCTATGAGTAGTATGTCATCCACATACAATACCAAAAAGCTAACTATACTCCTACTAGCCTTGACATATACACAAGATTCATCTTCACTCCTAGAAAAGCCAAATTCCTTGACTTTCTCAGCAAAGCAAAGATTCAATCTGCGAGGTGCTTGCTTTCATCCGTAAATGGATTTCTCAAGCTTACAAACTCAATTAGGGTACTCTGTATTGACAAAACCCTCTGGCTGACTCATGTAAACATCCTCAGCCAACTTTCCATTAAGGAAAGCGGTTTTGACATCCATTTGCCAAATTTCATAGACATGAAATGCAGCTATGGCTAACAGAACCCTATAGACTTAATCTTGGCCACTGGAGAAAAGGTCTCATCATAATCAAATCGCAGAGTTTGTGAGAAACCCTTTGCAACCAGTCGGACTTTATAAGTGTGTACCTTTCCATCCATGTCGGTCTTCTTCTTGAAGATCCATTTGCACCCTACAGTCTTACGACCTGGTACCTTCTCAACCAAGTTCCAAACTTGATTGTCATACATGGATTGTATCTCACTGTCCATTTCCTCTTTCCACTTGGCTGACTCAGGGCCTGTCATGGCTTCCGCGTGACTGTTAGGTTCATCCAGATCTATCAGTGTCTGATCACTGATAAGTGTATCACCTTCTTTAATAATATGGAATCCATAGTAATGCTCAGGTGCATTCCTAACCCTTGTGGAACGCCGAGGTACAGACTTGTCAATTGGCTCAACAGGAGTTTCCTCCTCAAGTTGAGTGCTAGGGTTTGAAGTTCCTTCACCGCTTGACTCTTGAATTTCTTCAAGGTCAACTTGCCTCCCATTGTTTCCTTTGCTTATGAACTCTCTCTCTCTCTCGAAAGAACGCGCTCCTAGCTACAAAGACCACATTTTCACTAGGTCTGTAAAAGAGGTAACCAAAGGATTGATATGGGTAGCCGATGAAAATACATCTCTTGCTTCGAGGTTCGAGCTTATCATGAGTCTTGCGTCTCACGAAAGCCTTGCAACCCCAAATCTTGATGTGGTCTAGTTTGGGTACTTTACCAGTCTACATCTCATGAGGAGTTTTGGCAACTTTCTTTGTAGGGACCAGATTAAGGATATGGGCAGCAGTCTCTAAGGCATACCCTCAAAATGAGATTGGTAGCGAAGCTCGACTCATCATGGAACTAACTGTATCCAACAAGGTTCGATTACGCCTCTCAGCCACACCATTCAACTGCGGTGTCCTGGGAGGTGTCAATTGTGAGACAATCCTACATTCCCTAAGATAGTCGAGGAACTCTGAACTAAGATACTCACCACCTCGATCAGATCAAAGAATCTTAATGTTCCTGCCCAATTGATTCTTGACTTCATGTTTAAATTCTTTAAACCTTTCGAAAGTCTTTGACTTATGCTTGATTAAGTGGACATATCCATATCTACTGTAATCATCAGTAAAAGTCAAATAATAATGATTAGCATCCCTTGTGGCATGTTTGAAGGGTCCACACACATCCGTGTGTACAAGATCCAACAAACCTTCACCCCTCTCACAAGTACCTGTGAAGGGTCACTTTGTCATTTTTCCAAGTAAGCATGATTCACAACTATCATCTGACTTTAGGTCAAATGACTCCAAGACTCCATCCTTTTGGAGTTGGCCTATGCGTTTCTTTCTTATATGTCCAAGACGACAATGCCATAATGATGCTTTACCCAAGTTATTATCATTAACAGAATCAATACACAAAACATTATTTCCTAAGTTATCAACCACAGATACAGTTTCATACACACCATCACAAGGTAATGCTTTAAAATAAACGACATTATTAAAGAAAGCATTAATCGAACCAACTTCATTATCAAATGTAAAGGTGAAACCTTGTTTATACAATGCATGAAAGGAAATAATATTTCTTTCCATTTCTGGTGACTAACGACATTTATTCAAATCTAAACTAAACCCACTACTAAGCAATAAAGTATAAACTCCAATCTTGGTGGCAGGTAAAGCTTTCCTATTCCCCATGATTAAGTTTATTCTTCCTTGTTCCACATTCTCACTTCTTCTTAGTCCCTGCAAATCAGAACAGATATGAATACCACACCCGGTATCAAGGACCCAAGAGTTAGAATGGGGTGAGTTATTAGATAAGACAGTGTAAATACCTGCATGGTTGGGTTTAACTTTCCCATCCTTCATATCTTGCTGGTACTTTGGGCAGTTCTGCTTCCAATGTGACTTTTCATGGCAATAGAAGCATTCAGCCTCTTTTGGGTCAGAAGAAAGAGTGACAAAACCTTTCTTGGTTCCACTTAAAGAAGAGCCAGCAAGGGTCCTAGACTTGGTACCCTTCGAAGAGCTCTTCCTCTTCTTCCCTCGACTTTTCCCGATTGCCAAAACGAGTGAGGAATTTGGAGTAGGAGTGTTAACAACCGACTTCCTCTTAAGACCTGTTTCTGCGGTCTTGAGAAGTCCCTGAAATTTGCTGAGTGTGACCTCTTCCTTATTCATGTGATATGTCATGCGGAATTGATCATAGCACGATGGTAAGGAGTGCAAAATGATATCTATTACAAGCTCCTCAGGGAAGTTCACATTAAGCTTCAGCAACCGATCCACATACCTTTGCATTTTCTGCATGTGGCTCATGACAGACTCTTCGTCGTTCATCATGGTTGTTATCATGGAGCAGATGATCTCATACCTCTCTTGTCCTGCACTTTGATGGTATCTTTCCATCAGATTTTGGTGCATTTCAAAAGGGTAGAAGACCTCATAGGACTTTTGGAGTTCTGCTGTCATCGTGGCCAACATGATGCATGCCACTTTGGTAGCATCCCTTTCATGTTCCTGGAAGTCAGCGATCTCCTGGGGAGTTGCAGTGGTCTCATCAATATCCTTAAGCTCCTTATAAAGGACATATTCTTTTTCCTCGTAGCGGGTAATCATCCTGATGTTTCTGATCCATTCATTGAAGTTGGATCCATCAAAAGTGACTTTCCCACATACGTTCATAAGGGTAAAGGAGCCATTAGGATTAGAGCCAGAAGCAACATTTTTGGAAGACATCTAAAAGAAAAGGAGAAGATTAATTTAAATATTAAGAGAGTCCTTAATAAAACACCCAAATGTAATATTAAGGCTAGGATCCAATCACAATATATTATAACTTAGAAGAGGTATGCCGTAATCCAAGCTATAACATATTTGAAAGGTAAGTGAATGACGATTCACCAATTTCAACCATGAAAAACGAAATATTAAATATTAGGTTTTGATTGGCTCTTAGAAATTCCTAGATTCTTTTGAGATTCAATGAACATTTCAAAGGCATGTTTCAATCTCGAGTGTGCCCTCCATGTTTTGTGACTGGGATATCAAGGATCACAAAACGAGGTGTGAAGTAACCATGCAAATCATTTGGTACCCTTAAAGTTTATCACTCAATCAATGTGCCGGTAAACCACACACGCTCCACCGATACTGTGATAAACCTTAAGTCACCCTTTACCTACCTTGTTAAGTCCAAGTTAGTGTGTTGGTTAACCACACACGCTCCACCAACGACTTAAACAAAGTGTAAAGTGTAATTTCATGGATTAGCACCTTATTCACATTTTTCCTAAAGTAACCAAGATTGGGAATTTAATAAAAGCATTTAGTTACTTTATAATATTCATCATACTTTAAATGAGAATTTATAAGTCCTTGTCTTACCCGTTCGACTAACGACCCTCCACCAATCAAGGAAGCGGTGGGTGAGAGTAAACACCCATTAAGTTGCCATTTTATAGGCAACAAACTTATACCCCCCCCCCCCCCCCTTATAGACCGGCTTCGTGAATGAGGCGTACTAGTGGTAAGACGAACTGATCTTATACATACATATATATATATATATATATATATATATATATATATATATATATATATATATATATATATATATATATATATATATATTATTAACTTATAATATTATAAAGTATAAGGGTTGAATTTTAAATTTTAAAATTCTAAGGGTTGGAACTAAAGTTTTAATCAAGACTTTACTTGTTCCAAAACTTGAGTGCAAGTTTTGTAAACTTTAAAAACTTTTCATTTCTTATAACTTATTAGTTAATTGAGTAATAGAAATGAAGACTCTTCATTTTTATAACTCTAGTGTTCTTTTAATGGCTTTAATAAAAGTGTGACTTTTGATTTTTCCTAACTTGAGGACAAGTTATGAATTCCATTAAAACACATTATGATCATGAATTAAACTACCATGAAGGTTATAAGCAATTCCTATGATCATCTAATCTTCATAAGTTCAAGAACATGAATATGAACACTTTCAAGAATAAAAAATTACACTTAAAAACTTGTAATTTTGATAATTTCCATTGAAAATGGATTAGCATAATCATTACACCATCTAAAACAAGTTTTCAAGTACCAAAACAGTTTAGGGTAATGTTCTAGTCCATTTCCAGCAACAAAAGTCAAAAATCTGCATTCTGAGGCTCCTACTCGTCGAGTGCATGAACCTACTCGGCGAGTCCCCCCATGGACTCGGCGAGTTCAGCAGGCAGATAGCACAAAATCGACTTTTTTCAACAATTTTGCACAAATAACAAACAAACAAGCCCAGGCTCTGATACCACTGATGGGTTTTGAGCATTCTAACACTTCCTACGTGTACATGCAACCCTAATAACTTTGGATCTATGTTTGTCTAATTATCATGCAAAGTTGAATCCCAAGGTTATATTCCTATCTAGCATACATGGGGAACAATTTTTAACTCGAATGGAAGATAGAATAACTTACCTTGTTGTTGCTTATGATCCTTGAAACCTTGTGAGCCTAGCACCCCAAGTGTGATTCCTCAAATGCTTCACACAACACCAAATGCAAAGGAGTAAACTTTGAAAGAATCTTACGCTTGCAAAAATCGCCCTAGCCCTTACTTGTTCATGTGTAACCGATTTTGGTGGAGAATGGGTTCCTTATATAGTGTTGACACATCTAGGGTTACACCATGTAAACCTTAATGTTTCATGACTCTTCATTTCCATGACCCATGGGTTTGTAACTCCCATGGAGCATCCTTTGGGTGGAACCCAACTTGATAATCCATGGAGCCTCTTAGCCCACTATACAAGTTATGGATGATTTACATAATCAACCCATATATTTAATTAGTTATCTTTTAATCACTTAATCAATTCTAAATTAATTCTTGATCAAACTAATTAAATAATATTATTAATATATTAGAACTTATAATGTACTAATAATCCATAAGTGTTATTTCTCTCATTTAGTCTATCCAATTGCATGGTGCCATGCAACCCAAATGGACCATGCCGGGTCGGGTCAAGTACGTACCAAAAATAGTTATGGACTTAGACACCTTATCCAACACATCTCACATGAGATTGTCGAAAACTTGCATATTTCCTCAGAGACAATAATGTAAACACAGACGAACCCACAACACAGTAGCAAACGTCACCACTTTCGGCCCTGTTTCACCATCGTGGCTCTTTGATACTTGCGACTCAAATCATGTTACATTAGATAAGAAGAAACTTCACAATGTCTCAGAATATGATGATCCTTAAGAAATCGTTCTCGGTGATGGTACACATTTACCTATCTCTAACATTGGTAACACATACATAGACACTCCATACAAAAGATTGTTACTGACCAAAGTCTTACATGTTCTGTGTTTACATCAAAATTTTGTTTCTGATTTTCAATTATGTGACACTAATATTGTTTTGGTGGAATTCTTTCCATATCATTTTTTGTGAAAGATTTGTTCATGGGGGTGCGTTTAATGTGAGGAAAGAAAACCGCAGGGGTTTATCACACTCTCCTTTCTCCTAGACTCCATATTAATGCCACGTTCAAGCATACTCCTCTCGATCTTCATCACAAAATAGGTCACCAATCTTTCAAAGTTTTTAATTGTATTGTGTCCCAATTAGGATTAAGTTTAAAATTTATTTCTAATGTTCATTGTCCATCTTGTTTGATCAATAAAGGTCATAAGCTGCCATTTTGTTCAAATTCGCTCATTGCCACTCATCCACTTCAACTTCTTTATTCGGATGTATGGGGACTAGTTCAAAAGTCCATATACATCTTCACATACTATGTTATCTTTATCGAGTACTTTACCAAGTATGTGTGGATTTATCCCATTAAACACAAAAGTTATGTGGCCAAACTATTCCCAACCTTCAAACTACTTGTTGAAAAATATTTTCAGCATCCTATTGTCTCGTTATTTAGTGACAATGGTGTCGAATACGAAGGCCTACTCCCATTCCTTCAAACTCATGGAAGTTCTCATTACACCACTCCACCACACACTCAAGAATAAAATGTCATTGCCGAATGACAACACTGACATATTGTTGAAATGGGACTAGCCTTACTTCACTATGCCAACCTCCCCTTGAATTAATGGTTACATGGCATTCGTACTGCAATGTATCTCATCAGTCGGTTCCCAACCCCAATACTTGACAATAAATCACCATATGAAAGTCTATTTCAATAACCACCAAATAACTCCAAACATAAACCCTTTGGTTGCCTGTGGTACCCATAGATAACACCTTACCCCAACTTCAAAACTCCAACCAATGTCGACGTATTTCTTATTCCTTGGTTACTCATCTTTTAAAGCCACCTACAAATGCTATGATCTTGAAACCAAAAAGCTATATCATTATCGCCATGTTGAATTCACATCTGATCAATTCCCTTCCAATAAACTACCACCACCATACCCCTTCCAACTCCTGATAGTTTTCTCAACCCACCTCTAAATACCACTATGGCATCAAAATCAATACCGTAAATTACACTCTAACATATTATTATCTAACCCTCTACACCCACAACCCCACCACCCATCTATAATGACAACAATGATACACCACCCATCTACAATGACAATACTCATACACAACCATCAACACCCACATCCAGCTCTCATTCATCTATTTTTTCCTCTTTTTCCTACTCAAAAACAAGCCCTCCATCATCACATCAAGTTACTCCTTTACCCCAACCCCAACAACCACCACCCACCCGTCATCACAAACTTAATCCCAAATACTTCAACTCATCCTTCATTAATAATAATAAACTACACCAAATACCACCTTCTACCGAACGCACCACCTACACAAGCACTAAAAGATCCATATTGGTGCCAAGCCATGATCAATAGTTAATTCTCTACTTGCTAATGCAACATGGGAGTTAGTTCTAAAATCCTCTCACTCCCTAATTGGATACAAATCGATCTTCTGAGTCAAATGAAAACTCGATAGAACTATCGAAAAATATAAAGCATGTCTTATTTCGAAAGGCATTCTTTCAAGAGTATGGAAAATATTACTTTGACAATTTTAGCCTTGTCACCAAACCAGTAGCTGTGTGTATGGTAGCTTCCCTTGCTCTTTTGCACAACTGGCCACTACGACAACTAGACATTAACAAATCCTTTGTAACACCTTGATCCAAGTATTTTCCATTTATACCCTTAGAATGAAATTACATTTCAAATTTCGTCCCTTGGTGCTTAGAACCATACAAATGTGATCATGGTTCCTTTGCTTTCTTCATGCCTGAGATATGAGCTTTTGGTTTGTGATTAGACCCTTTCTAGCCTTGGAAAGTCATAAAGTTGGAAATTTTATGACGTAGAATGTTATTTGGAACTAGATCTAAGTTTTGGTCATAGTTTCTTAATAGATTAAGCACTTAATAGAATAGACAGATGTCGGTGGAGTACGCTGGGTGTACCTGATGGTATGCTGCACGTACCTGGTCGAAACCCCGTAATATGGAAAAAAAGCACTACGTTGGGCATAGTGGCTAAGTATGCCAAAGGGACTCGGTTTGAGTTCACTATGTTGACTTTTTGACTTTTGACCGTTGACCAAAATTATGACCAACTTTTACTTAGAGGTATTTTGGGTATTTTGAGTTTAGGTCATTGTTTGTTGTATAGGTGACATGTATAATTGACACTTGAAGCAGTATTCTTTTCTGCTATCTTTTTATATTGTGAGGTATGTTTCCTCACTATACTTACTGTCGACCCATTCGCTTATGTATCCTCTTAATGTTGCTATGTTGTAGTGATTTGTTAGATATGTATCACTTTAAATGTGATGGTTATATGTTTATCTGTAGCATATGTAAACATGGTTCGGTTGGGTTGAGGCAATACTGATCTATGTGGAAGCCAAGAGTAAGCCAGACATAAGATGTCGTCAGAAAGGAAAACCAGACTTATGTTGCGGGCTCGGGAACAATCCATACATGAGATGTGGGCATAGGAAGGCAAGACAAAATCATGTTGTGGGCTTAAGGGTAATTTAGTCCAATGGTTGTGGACCTAATATGCATGCTATTATATTTTTTGGTTGTGGTGTTTTGGGGGAACCCACTAAACTTTAACTTACGATTTAAGTTTTATGTTTCAGGTACTTTAGATGATAGGTAAAAAGCAAAGACGTGATCATACACATCCTTTGGTGACATGTTTTGGAGATGTTATGATACATTATTTTTGGAACGGTTGAATTTAATCTTGGGTTCCGATGACTTAGATTGATTGAAAACAATGATTTCTCTTTAATTAAAAACGAAAAATTTTATTGGAGTTTTTGGGATGTTACAAGTTGGTATCAGAGTCTTGTTTTGAGAGAATTGGATGGCATTCATGTTAATCCAGATGATCTGTGAAAGTTTTCAAAATAAATTCCAAAATTGTTTTTAATTTTTTTTTTAAATTGTTTACTAGGATGACCGAGAAGGATGGGATGTCTATGATCAATCAGAGCAAAAAGGTGTATCCCAAGATACCCACACTATTATTGATTTATGATGATTTTGATAGAACTACATGCTAGTTTATAGGTTAGGGATCTAAAGAAATTGCGTGCTAGAACTTCCTGAGTTATGATGCTTGATAGCCTAGGAGAATCTCGTGTATGCTAGATGGAATTGACATCATTACTTTAGTTGATTAATATGTGCATCATAGTTGTACATAAATAAGATTATATAGCCTGATAATGTTTGATTTAGCCTTATTTCCTATTCCTTGTTTGGTTGTGGGTTAAGGGTAGCATCAATTATTCGACTGTCTATGAAATCCAACGTTGTGTATGATTAGCATACACGAGCGACTATAGGGTTGGTGGAAGTTTCATGAGTGATTATGTGAGCAACCGACTAGATGAGGAATGATTATCCACTTTTGATAGAGTGAGTAGAGGATGCATGTGTTTATGGCCCAAGAACACTCTTGGACCGTGAACACCCTTAAGTGGGGTTTTTAAGCCCCAAAACCCCTCTAAACTTCCCCTAGGGCTTAGATATGACTTGTGGACTTACACTTTCGAGCATAGAACACTAAGACCTTGCATTTTGGAGAGTAAATGGGAGTTTACGGTCCAAGAGTGTTCTTGGACCGTAAACCCCTCTTCAAGGGCCGTGAACACCTGTTAAGGTGTTAGAAATGCCCTCAAACACCTCCTATGGCCTTGGAAAATGTCTAGAAGCAACCCCATTTAAGTAAAGGCATTAAACATCAATTAAACCAAGGAAATAGGAGTTTATGGCGGTAAACCCCCATAGAATTGGTCCATGGGCCGTAAACTCCCAAAAAGTGCCCAAATGATGCCCTAACTTCTTCATTTCACTTGGAAAAATGCATAGAACTTTATTTTCTACCATTTAAGACCTTAAGACACAAAGGAATGTGCATATAGGAGCTTACGGCCATAAACTCCTTGTTTAGGGTCGTAAACTCCTCAAATGGTCCATTTAGAGCCTTAAACCCATTCATATGCTTTATATTTGGACCTAGCCTAATTCTATGAGTGAGATAAGACCATTTAGCATCCTAGAACACCCCCACCATGAGTTTACGGCCGTCAACTCATGGGGAGTTGGTCTTAGGGCCTTGAACTCTATAAAGAGTTTACTCTTGAAGAGTAAACTCCTTATCTAGGCCATACATACCCATAGATGTTACCCGGGACACCCTTAGCACTTAATCAAAGTGTTTTCCGCACTTTAGGATGCGTATACATGTTTAATTAGTATTATATTTACTAATTGTATGTAAACATATGTCATCATATGCTAATAGGTCACTAAGTGTGTTCAAGTCTTTACTTGACACTGAGCACCCAACCAGCACCTTCGTTAGATCCACTTACAACAGGTGAGTTCATACCCCTGAATTAACCTTTTAAATGTTTTTACATGCTTTTATGGGGGGGGGAATAAAAGTTAAAACATGCCAGTTATCATATCAATCACATGTGATTGATAACCCGCATACACAAGGATTTATTACACTGTTAACTGTTTTACCAAGAATGATACTGTAATTGGTTTTCTAAAACGTCTTTACTTATTCAAAACTCTTCTCAAATTGATTCTCACGCTGTATGTTTTATTTCCAGATTTAGTTACAACAGTATTTTAAACAAAGGATTTTTGTACCTATAATGTTTTATCAAAGCTTCATTTTAAAACTTGTTTATGAAAGGTTTTCAGAGGATTTCTAAAGGTTTTCAAACTCATTTTACAAAAGAATACCAAGTCGTGATTTTCTCAAGTATAAAGGTTTTTCAAAGTTTTCATCAAAGTTTTCTTCCATGTTTTTATACTCCTACTTTGTGAGATACTACTGCTTCGTTATACTTCTACTTAGTTAAATGCTACTACTTTATTTACGCTCTTACTTCGTGATACACTTTTACATCGTAATACGCTCCTACATATTAATGCTCCTACTTCACGATACACTCCTACTTCACGATACGCTTCTACTTCACGATATGCTTCTACTTGTTAACACTTCTACTTCGTTGAACACTTCAACTTTGTTAAATGCTTCTACTTAGTTAAATGTATGCCTATGCTTGTATAGTTATATAAATAATGTTTAAAGGACTTATGAAGGCTAGTTCGCCCAATTTCCTTTTCTTCGTTGAGATGTGGTCTGGTGGGATCGGATATCCATCCGAAGGTCGTTTGATCATTAATTATGTATTATGTATACAAGCATAGACATATAGATTTACATCGGTCAATTCAGTTGTGAGTCTCTATCACTAGTCCAGTATTTTACATCAGATCTCACTATACGAGATGCATCTTCAGGACACGGCCTTCTCCGTTGTCTAGTTGGTAACCAGAGTCTCTTGTAGGAGAGCGGGCATTGTGTGTATAGATCTATACGGGATTGACACCCCCACACCCTGACTGCTAGCTACAGTCCACGGCCTACCAAGCCAAGGGGTGACAAATGTCACATTCTTTCCGACGCTTGCAGGGCGTCAAGTTCTCTATTGTCTATCGGTATGGTTACGAGTATCTCGGGGTTACTTTATAATTCATGGCCTTAAGGTAACAGGAATTAACAATGTATTCACTGTTTTAGACCTTGCTAGACATATCATTCATTTGATACTGTCTGGGGTCTGTATTCACTGTTTTAGACCTTGCTAGACGTATCATTCATTTGATATTGTCTGGGGTCTGTGTTCACTGCCTTTAGACCTTGCTAGAAGTATCATTCATTTGATATTGTCTGGGGTCTATGTCTCCTTTCGTTAGACTGAGCCAGGCGTGTTGTTCATTCGATACTCTCCTGGAGTCTATGATTTCTTTTGCCTTAGTCAGCAGTTTTTCCTGCTAAGGCATACGTTATTTTCCCTAATGTTTTTACTTGTGATATCCTTCTACTTCCTTTAAAAATCAAATACCGTATTTTGGTAATGATAACATTTTAGGGAAAATTTTCTTTAAAACATAACACTGTCGGGTCTTGGTAGAAGACTACTTTTATTTACAAAATATAGCATTTTCTGGAAAGGAACTCTAATACACCATTGATTCTAAACTACTACTTTTATAAAAGTTATCTGAATAAAATGACACTAATTACTTATGAACTCACCAGCATTTGTAAAAATGTTGATACTCACTTTCAAAATAACTTGAATTCTTAGGTCAGCAATAGACAGGTACATCCCAGGAGCTTTGGTGAAGAGAATTTAGTACCAAGCTACACCTATATTATTACTTGTATTACTTTGATGTTCCTATTAAATGTAAACTATGTAAAACTATTACTATTAATGCAATGGTAGTTGTACTTTGATTAAGATACTGCATATTTTGTGATACTTGACATGACGTCATCCACCCCAGAACGTTTCCGTCGTTCCGATTTTGGGGTGTGACAGATCCAAATTTAATTTGTAAGTATTATGGAAGGCATGGACTAAATGGTAATTATTGGGGCTTAATTTGAAGAGATTTTGGGAGTTAAGGGGATATTTGGTATCTAACGGATTCATTATGAAAAGAATTATGAGAGCGGGGGTCTAATTTGTAAATTAAGGATCTAAATTGAAGGAAAAGAAGAGCTAGGGGTAAATGTGTTATTATGGGGAAAAATATTATCGTTCGGGTATATAAACCTTAACCTTCTGTCGGGGAACCCTAACTCTAAGAAAAAGAAGCAGTCGCCATGCTTGGACCCTCCAGCCGCCACCCGTATTCACCCTGAACCTCCGGCCGCCGCTGTAAGGTTGAGATCGGTCACCACGCCGCCGCTGAAGACGAGGTTCCACAGGCTGAGTGCATGTTGGTTGGAGGAATAAGGACCGTCTCGCTGTTGTTTACTATTTGGGTCCCCAACTTCCTCCGCCTTCTTTCTTTCCCATGTAGGCGCCGTCGCCATCCTTGGCCGATGGCGTAACTGCCGTTGTTGTCTCTTCGACTACGATGGTCGAGGCCGACGGCATGGTCGCTGTTTCTGCTTAAGTAATTGCTTCTCATCCTCCGATTTCTTCTTTGCAGCAAACAACCAACATCTGCCACCTGTCGCCTTATGAATGGATGACTTCGTGGTGGTTTTGTTATCACCAGAGAATGATGGTGAATTTTAGGGCTGGTATTTCTCGATGTGGAGGTGTTGTATGAGTATTCTGTCGAGCTAGGGTTGTGAAGAACCACCATGGTGTCCTGCCATGGTGGTTGCCGCCGTCAGTACTGCTCCTACCACCGCTGTCATTCCAAATCCATTGATGTCGTCGGGAATGTTGATTCTGCCGCCACAAGCCACCGTGAAAGGTGGTTGTGGGCGAGTTGTGGTGTTTGTGTTCATTGGTTGTGATGTTATGAGGCTACATGAGCATTCTTGGCTGGAGATCTGAAGAAAGACCCCACAGCCACCACCGTGAGGTGGTGGCTACCGCCATTCGCCACCATCGGCCGCCACTAGGTTGCTGTGTATATGCGTTTGTATTCGTGTGCGTGTGTGTGATTATTTGGGGTTGTAGCATTGTAAAATGTAACAAAAAAAAGAAGAGTAATGAAAAGAAAACTGAAAACCACCACCATAGGGTGGTGGCTGCCGCCACCGGCCAATGTGTCGGGTGGCGGTGTGCTTGCCTCGTTGAGTCTGATTCGTTTTGGGTGCTTGAAACCCTAATAGGCCTTGTAAGCCTAATGGACCCTAATTGACCCAATAAAACCCTAATGGGCTTAATGATATTCTAGTGGGCCTAACAGGCCCAACAAAGCCCTAATTGTCCTAAAAGCCCAACAAATTGATAAATAGGCTAGTATTTGGGTTAAAAACCCTAATGCCAATAGAACCCTAATTTTGAGACTTTAACTAGGACACGCGGGAATTATTTAATAACTTGAGATATTAAATAATAATCATTGGAAAAGATTAATCTAAGCGATATTGGATTTAATGGATTAAGTTCTTCATGGGTTATGTAGGAAGCTTAACCCTAATCATCATTTTATGTGAAACCCTAATTTCACTTGGGTTTATTGTTGGGCCTCTCTATTGGACCTTGATGATTAGGTTATTAATTGGCCATCCAAAGTCAAGCAATTGGACTAGATTAATTTAATGGGCCTAGGGTAAGGCCCATGTATGGGGTTTGGGCCCAATTTGGAAAATTAGGCAATAGATGGGCCATGGTTTGGGCCTTTATGATTATATGATATTGGGCCATTAGAATATTGAATGTTGGACTGGAATAAATGGTTGGGCCTTATGGTAAGACCTTATAAAGGTTTGGGCCCAATTTGGAAAATTGTGTCATATGTTGGGCTTTGAGCCATAATTAGACTTTTGGGCCTTGGATTGAGCCTTGGGCTTGCATAAAGCCAAGCTTGGGGTAATGTAGTAATTATCCAATGTATGTACTCATAGTTATGTAGTGGAACCCAATTATTAATTGGACGTTATATTGGTGTTGACAGTTCGGGAATCTGTTAGCCAGCAGTTGGGGTTGAGTCTGTGGGACTTCAGTTGTGTGAGGTGAGTTACCTTGCAGTAGGGGTGGGTCTAAGGCACCAATGTCGGCCCAGCAGTAGGTGATTATGTTTGAGATGATTATCTATGTGTTAATTATCTGATTTCCATTACTTGATATGCTTATTGTGTTGGGATTCTATGAAATATGTGTTAGTAGTAGTAGTAGGGTGCAATAGTCCGTAGTTACCGGTTGAAAGATACCGAAGATGCTTACCGGTTGAAAGATACCGAAGGGGTGGATAGAACCCATGCATGCTTAGTAGTATGTTTATGATATGTTATTATGTGGCCTGTATGGTTATGATATGCCATTATGTGAGCAGTATGTTTATGATATGATATTATGTGACCAATATTGTTATGATATATCATTATGTGATTGAGTATGTTTATGTTATGTTATCATGGAACCAATATCATTATCACTTGTTATTATGTGATATTGATAAGGGTGAAATAGTCCCCGGATACCTGTTGAATGATACCGAAAGGGAGGTTAGCTCCCGGTTACCGGTTGAAAGATACTGAAGGGGTGGTTAGTTCTCGAGTACCAGTTGAAAGATACTGAAGGGGAGTTCAGCTCCCAGTTATGCCAGACAGATACATGTTGAAAGATACTGAGGGATAGGCTTTATGTGGTATGATGGGGGAACTCACTAAGCTTCGTGCTTATGATTTTCAGTTTTGGCCTTGAATTTTGGGATGTTACAAGTTGGTATCAGAGCCTTGGTTTGAGGGATTCAGACATACTCTCAGGTGTGTATGAACTCAAACTAAGGGCTTGGTATGAAAGTTTTCAAAAGTAAAACCATTTTATAAAAAGGAGTTTGAAAAGAATCTGAAGAGAGAAAAGATCTTTGAGAAGAACAAAGTGTGTGATGCGTGCAATTAGCCATGCTCAAGTAAGTTTTCCCCAAGATACCCATACATGTTATGATATGTTATGTTATGATAAGATTATGAGAACTGCATGCTAGATTAGGGCTGAGGATCTAGGAGGATGCCTTATATGCCTATTATATGTGCTTGTAGACTTGCTTGCTAGTACTGATCAATCAGTAATAGGATAGCCTGTTTAGGTTATGCCTGATTGTATGAGCCTTTGAATTGCATGTACAGATCCCTGGGTAGAGGATCAAATGGTTAGGTTCTCCATTGTCTAAATGCTTTTTGCTTTGTGCTTTTTGGGACTCTTAGTAATGTGAGCTAGCTATATTCATGAGGTAACTAGTTGACATTACTGGGAATCTTTCAGCAGCTGAGGACTAGGTGAGTTCGGGAACCTAGGAAAGCCTAGGATATGTTTCAGTGGGTTAGTAGTGAGGCTTAGTGAGAATTGGGTGTACCATTTTGTGGTAGTGACTTGAAGGATTCAGGAGGATTATTGAGGAAAGTATGGATAGGTGTGGAAGTTAGTATTGGGCCCGTACTACTAAAAGCACAGGATCCATACCCGAATCAATAAGAGTCTTGGAGAATCTAAGAAGCTTCAGGGAAGAGTTTGTGACCCAATTTGGGGACAAAGGATGTTCTAGTTGTTGTAGCTTTGCCATTAGCAAGCGAGCTAGTAAGCATGACAGGGTGTTTAGACCCTGAAGGATATGATTTCCAAGAAGTTACAGATATGTTATCGAGTTGGAGCACCCTGGAAAGAAAAGGTTCGTGCCAGGTGCATATAGTAGAGGATCTCGGGAAGAGACCCATGAGTTATGATCATTGGGTGAAAGGCGAGCAGGGCCTGAGTTAGTGCAACGCGTACAAGGAAGTACCCGAGGGAGTTTGTCACTCCAAGGGTTTAGGCTGTTACTGGTGTGGCAGGGTTGATCATGTCAGCTGGAGGTGATTAGGACTCCTCTAGGTGTTGCGGGTATGTCATCTTTTACTGCTACTAGATGGATGTTGGGAATACGTATCGCTTTGGAATTGTGAGCGAGTTTGGATAAGTCGGATCTCAGGTCGGTTTTTTGGCAGTGTGTGGGGTATCAAGGATCATATGTGCCATCCTGCATGTTGAAAGGTCCTTGATGAATCCACTGAGGGACGCATCTTGTGGAATGGGCTCCGCGCGCACCGTTATCATTTCGGATCTTTGTCGAGATCTATGCAGGAGTATTATTTAGAAGATACTCAGTCAGGATTGGGGTGATAGTTCTCCAGTGAAGTCAGCGTTCAGGGGTTCTATCATTGTCCACGTATGCTCGATAATTGTCTATGGAAGAACTTGGGAGTTCAAGCACTACCGTTGCTAGGAAAAGATTAGTAGCATGAAGATAGTGGAGTCAGTTGCAAGTGTTAGATGCATAAGTGGTTGGTCATCGGATTTTCAAGAGAATGGTATTTCCACATAGGTTGTGTACGGTTAGAGTTCAGTGGTGTTCCGAGATTAGGAGTGGGAACGAGGACTCGATAGCCAGAGTAAAGATCAAGGCTTCTAGTTGTTAGCATGAGAGGTGGATTAAGGTGCCAGACTGGACCAAATTTTAAAAGTACTCATCAAGATTTCTGAGTATGGGCGATCTTAAGGTTTAACTGGTGATTAATCGCTAGCATTGGTAAGCTTAGACCGTCATAAGTGGGATACTAGAAAGCGAGAAGGATTGGGAATCCTTCAAATCTCACATGTCGTGAAGACTTAGTTGAATCTATGTGGGGGGGAGACTTTTTATAAAGTCCTCTAAATGTGAGTTCTGGTTGCGCGAGGTGCAATCTCTTGGGCACCTTGTCAACTAGAAGGGTATTCTGGTTTATCCGGCCAAGATAGAGGCCGTGATGCAGTGGGAGATTCTGAGGTCTCCATCTGAGATTCAAAGTTTCCTGGGTCTAGTAGGTTATTACCGGAGATGTATAAGAGACTTCCCCAAGATTGTGGCTCCTTTGACCCAAATGACCAAGAAGTCGGTGGCCATTCGTTGAGGGCCTGAGCAGCAGACAGCCTTTGAGACTCTGAGAGAGTGGTTATGCGAGGCACCGATTCTCACCCTCCCAGAGGGTGTAGTTAATTTTGTGGTTTACTGTGTCGCTTTGATCACGGGAATGGGTGCGGTACTGATACAGTGGGGTCACGTGATAGTAGGTTTTGGGAATCAAGTTAGAGTTCCAGTTAGGACTCAAGTTCAGTGGTGTGTTAGGTCGAGTGTTTATTTGACCCGATTTGGAAAGTGTTGTAAGACTATGGGGAGCATTCACTAGCGATCAGGTAGTATGGAAAGTGTTGTAAGACTACGGGGGTAGCCGTAGCATTCAGTAGCGGCCAGATAGTGATAGAGTTTCGTGAGACTACAGGTGTAGCCACAACATTCACTAGGTTGGTAGATGGCATGAGAGTGTTGTTAGAACGCGGAAGGAACAATAGTACCCACCAGTTCAGATGCAGCAGTGAGGATATGGAAATCCACAGATTGGATTTCGGTGTTACCCATATGGATTAGATCTGTTTGAGCCAGTGATAGGACTGTAGTAGCGCCACTACAGTTATGGGATCAGAAAAGCAATGGACCGTATAAGATTGCTTGTGATATAAGGCTACTATCAGTTAGGTGGCAATCACTTTTAGCCTTGTATTTGGTGACGTCAGGATTCGACGCATGGACCCAATTGGTTGGGTCAGGAGGTTGGTAGAACCACAGTGGCATGATAACTAGTCGCAACTACTTCCAGAGAAGGATTTTGTTCAGAAGTCATGTGAGGTGACTAAGTAGGGGGTCCTTTAGCTCCGCAGCCGGTGCGGAACCCAGTGAATTCAGGTGACTGACAGATGAATTGAGACCAGGAAGGTCTCGATAGATTCTGGAAAGCATCCAGGTGGTAAGCTACTGCTTCAGGCAGATCAGTATTTGGGCAGTTTCAGCGTTTGGACAGTATTAGTATTTGTGTTTTGGGTTGCAAATACGGACGAAATAGCTGGTTTGTTGGGGAGTGAAGAGCCAATCAAAACGGGATAAGCTGAGCCTTGGCCAAGTATAAGTGACCTGCAGAGATAATTGGGCTTGTAACCTTGAATTATAGTGGGAACCTCGAGTTATTGAAAGTTGAGTAGCCGGTTGAAAGACAAAGCGGACTGGGTCCAACAACAATGATTCAATATGAGTGGTCTGCTAGGAATTCAGACCATCTCAAGACAACAGATTCAGACGGAGTAGATGTGATTTTGTTGTGAGGAATTCGTTCACATGCAGATGTTAGGGCTTTGCAAAGATTGGTCACAGCTACCCTAGGAAGATTAGGTGTGCCCAGGATGGTGACCATGTCACCAGAGTGGTTGGGCATGTAAGGAATGATTTTGAGGACGAAATCTAATTTAAGTGGGGGAGAGTTGTAACACCCCGTTTATAAAATAATTAAATAAATGCATAGAAGCCCTAAAATAAATAATAATTGAGCAAGGCATTAGTTTCGAGGAGTTAAAAGTCATAACTATAGAAGTTGGGGGTTAAAAGTGTAAAATCCGGATTTAATTTGTAAGTATTATGGAAGGCAGGGACTAAATGGTAATTATTGGGGCTTAATTTGAAGAGATTTTGGGAATTAAGGGAATATTTGGTATCTAACGGATTCATTATGAAAAGAATTATGAGAGCGGGGGTCTAATTAGTAAATTAAGGATCTAAATTGAAGGAAAAGAAGAGCTAGGGGGTAAATGTGTCATTATGGGGAAAAAGATTAGGGTTCGGTATATAACCCTTAACCTTCCGTCGGGGAACCCTAACTCTAAGCAAAAGAAGCAGCCGCCATGCTTGGACCTTCAAACCGCCACCCGTATTCACCCTCAACCTCCGGCCGCCGCTGTAAGGTCGAGATCGGTCACCACGCCGCCGCTGAAGATGAGGTGCCACAAGCTGAGTGCGGGTTGTTCGGGAGATTAAGGACTGTGTTGCTACTGTTCGCTATTTGGGTCGCCAACCTCCTCCGCCTTCGTTCTTTCCCATGTTGTCGCCGTCGCCATCCTTGGCCAATGGCGTAACTGTCGTTGTTGTCTCTTTGACTGTGATGGTCGAGGTTGACGCCATGGTCTTAGTTTCTACTTAAATAATCGCTTCTCATCCTCCAATTTCTTCTTCGCAGCAAATAACCGACATCTGCCACCTGCCGCCTTATGGATGGATGAGTTCGTGGTGGTTTTGTTATCACCAGAGAATGATGGCGAGTTTTAGGGCTGGTATTTCGCGATGTGGAGGTGTTGTATGAGTATTCTGTCGAGCTAGGATTGTGAAGAACCACCACGTTGGCCTGCAATGGTGGCTTCCGCCGTCAGTACTGCTCCTGCCACCGCTGTCATTCCAAATCTATTGATGTCGCCGGGAACGCTGACTCCGCCGCCACAAGCCATCGTGAAAGGTGGTTATGGGAGAGTTGTGGTGTTTGTGTTCATTGGTTGTTATGTTGTGAGGCTACATGAGCATTCTTGGCTGGAGATCTAAAGAAAGACCCCACAACCACCACCATAAGGTGTTGGCTGCCGCCATTCGCCACCATCAGCCGCCACTAGGTTTCTGTGTATATGTGTTTGTATTCGTGTGCGTGTGTGTGATTATTTGGGGTTTTAGCATTGTAAAATGTAACAAAAAAAGAAGAGTAATGAAAAGAAAACTGAAAACCACCACCATAGGGTGGTGGCTACCGCCATCTCAGGTGGCGGTGTGCTTGCCTCGTTGAGTCTGATTCTTTTAGGGTGCTTGAGACCCTAATAGGCCTTATAAGCCTAATGGACCCTAATTGAAACAATACAACCGTAATGGGCTTAATGATATTATAGTGGGCCTAATAGGCCTAATTAAGCCCTAATTGACCTAAAAGCTCAACAAATTGATAAATGGGCCAGTATTTGGGTTGGAAACCCTAATTAGGGTTTGGATAACCCTAATGCCAATAAAACCCTAATTTTGAGAATTTAACTGGGACACGCGGGAATTATTTAATAACTTGAGATATTAAATAATAATCATTGGCAAAGATTAACGATATTTCCATATTTATACCTATTTTTAGGCAATATTTAAGTACATTTTCATTAATAAGTTGATAATATGTTTAGAATAATGGTACTTATGACTTTAAATTGTTATTTTCAGTCAATTAAAAGTATTTTCGAAGAGAGGGACCAAAAGTGACAATATGTAGAACATGGGAGACTTGGAACACAAGAGATGAATAAATCCACGAAAATTACTAAACCTACGACGTGGCCTGGCTAGCCACGACGTGGCATGAGAATTCTAGAAGATAAAGATTGCGTTATGGAGGAATCCTTGCCCGATAAGGATAACTTGGGGGGCCACGACGTGGTGTGGATAGCCACGACATGGCGCGAGATTTTGGAGGATATTTAAGCATTCTTAATCATTACGAAGGGGAGACTTTTTGGCTGAAGAAAGGAGTTCCAGACGGCGATTTTGAGAAGAAGAAAGGTTCTGGAAAAAGGCTTTTTGGCTGAAGAAAGGAGTTCCAGAAGGCGATTTGTTACCTAGGAACATGTTTTATTACACTTTGATTTGTGTTAGTGTGTTAGTTACTATTATGAGCAGCTGAATCTAGCTACTCTTGTTTAACTAGATGAAGCTTCTAACTTATGAATATCTTAATTTTTATGGATTTATTTAGTTGGTAAATTGCTTGTGTTTGATTTGTATTACCTAGCATGCTTGTGTTTGTTTCTCTAATTGCTTGATTACATGTTCTGTGTAGCTTAGTGACCATTAACTGCATGAACTTGTTTACCTAATGATTTAGTGAACATTGAATTGTTAGAGCTAGGATTGACCAATCTTTGTTAGTAATTAGAGTAAATAAACTTAGCTGTGTTAGAGAACGTGGATTGTGGCTATAATTGCGTTTATATAATAAATCTTACATAGCGTATTTATATTCATAATTAGTTATGTGTTTAATTGTGTTTGACCGCACATAGTTTGACATGAATTAATTAATTATTGGTAAAGTTAGAACTAAATTACTAATACAATTAAAACCAACTTGACTATCCATAATAATTAGCTAGCCATAAGGATGAAGTGGATTCGAACTAAACAAGAGTGTTTTGTTACTCATTGATTGTATTTGAGTAAAGTTCATCTGATCTTGTAAAATCAGATAAAACCTCCTTTTAAACTTGTTAATAATTAGGTTAATTTAATAGTAAATAGATTAATTAGTAACACCGTTCCCTGTAATCGACACCCGACATACCCAAGCTATACTGTAATCCGACTAGGTACACTGCATATAAGTGCATAGTTAGTTTAAGTTTGTTAGGTTATAAATATTAAAATTAGTGGGTACTTTTGTGCACATCAAGTTTTTGGCGCCGTTGCCGGGGAACGACTTAGTTTTTTTTTTTGCTTATTTATTTACATTAAATTAATTGATCCTTCTTGTGGAGTAAACCCCACAAAAAGTTAATTTTTCAGCAAAGTTTAATTTTTATTTTAGTCACAGAGTCCACGCCGTGGCCAAATACGTTCCACGACGTGGACATCTAGAACTCTAGATTTTTAGTTGTTAGTTAGTTCTTCTATTTTAGTTCAGTTTTACCTTGTTTATTTAGTTTATCTGCAGGAGTTCATGACCAGAGGCTCAAACACACCCTTGGTGCCACCACTTGAAGATCCCGAGTCTGCAATTCACAAGAAAAAGATGCCCTTATAAGAATTCAGGTCAGCTTTTTCAAGGAAGTCAGGAAAGAAGACAGGAGAGTCAAGTTCATCCTCAAAGCACAAGAGCAATTTTGAGCACTTGGATCAAATACCCGTCCAAACCGAATCCGAATACGATACCGAGCCTGAATTTGAAGAACATACGAGCGAACCTGAGAACGAGCCAAGGAACGAGAAGACAACAATTGAAGAGATGTCCATGGGAGCTTACAAGAAGCAGATCCGAGAAGATGTGGGTCCCAGTTTAGTCCAACCCGCAATACCTGCCATTGCCACATTCGAGTTGAAGGGGGCACATCTTGACTGCACTGAAGGATATCCCATTCTTTGGGAAAGATCATGAGGATGCTTTTAAGCATCTAGATGAAGTCAACGACATTGCAGATTACTTCAATGTCCCAAATGTCAACAGAAACACCGTCTTGCTTAGGATGCTTCAAATCACTTTCAAAGGAGCTGCTAAGGAGTGGTTAAAATCACTTCCACCGGGTACAATTACCACTTGGGCTCAAATGCATGAGCAATTCCTGGACCAGTTTTGCCCGCCATCGATGATAGCCAAACTCAAGAAGGTAATAGCCAACTTTGAGCAACAGCCGGGGGAGTCACTATACGAAGCATGGGAGCGATACAAGGGCTTGCTCAGAAATTGCCCTCAGAATGATCTAAATGTGCAACAAGAGATGTCAATCTTCTATGATGGGGTCAACGTTATGACGAGACAACTCCTTTGTAACAACCCGAAGTTCGTACATCAAATATAATCCTTTTAGAAACCTTTTTTGTTAATCCATTCGTTGTTTCAATTTCGTTTCCGTTTACGTCATTTAATTAAGTCATTAATTGAGATTGCCATTATGACTTAATGGGGTGTCCAAACGCGTTTAGAACTCATGTTAACGTCCCATACTAGTAATCGGAAGATTTTTTAAAATCAACCATATCGGGTTACGACAACTTAATCGGGTGCGACCAAAAGCCCCGTCTAACGTCGGTATCGGGTAGAATTCCACCGTGTCCAAATCATAGACCCAATTTAAAGAGGTTTACGCACCCATTTGAAGCTTTTGCTCTCTCTCACTACTCTCTCTCTAACCTCTCTCCTCAAACCAACTCTAAGGGTCCAAAAACATCAAATTAAGGCTTCAAATCTTCAAGGTAACTTCCCTAACTTGTTGTTCAACTTTTTCAGCTTCCAAATCCGAGTTTAATCTATGACAATGGACCATATTCATGAGTTTACGGCCCTGGAGCATGCTTGGGCCGTAAACACATATTAAAAGGGTTTTTGAGCCTTAAAACCCCTCTAAAGCACCTTTGGGACTTAGATATGACTTTATGGCTTACCAATTCGGACTTAGAACACACTAATCATCATTTTTGAGGAGTAAATATGAGTTTATTGCCCAAGAACATGCTTGGTCCTTAAACTCATATTCTTGGAGAGTAAACTCATTTCAATGTGTTAAGATGCCACTTAAACACACCATAAGCCTTGGGATAAATTCTAGAAGTAACCACATATGAATTAGGAGCCTAAAACACAAGGAAAACACCCCCTAAGGAGTTCACGGCCATAAGATGGAGTCTTGGGCCGTAAACTCCTAAAACTATGTTAAAAGACACCCTTAATTCAATACAAGGCTTGTAAAAATTGTTTGAATCACATGTGATTGTCCTAGCGTCACCAAATTAAATAAGGAATGTGTGTGGGGGAATTTACAGCCGTAAACTCCAAGTTTACTGCCGTAAACTCCAATAAATGGTCCATACGTGAGTTTAATCCATTCCAAGGCCCTAGTTTGATCCTAGCTAATTTTCTCAAGTGTTACCTTTCCATTTAGCATCATAAATCCCTCATCCATGAGTTCACGGCCGTGAACTCATGTGTATGTAGTGTTTAGGGCCAAAAACTCCATAAGGAGTTTACTCTTGAAGAGTAAACACTTTATCCAAGTCCCAAACGTCCGTAGGTGTCACCCGGGTCCTTCCAAACACTTAATTTGAAGTGTTTTCGCGTCTTGGAGTGTATTATGAAATCAAATTAGTTATTTAAAGTCTAATTAGATACATTTGTATACCATTTCATATTACATAGGAACCCCGCATGTAATCAAGCCCCGAACCAACGCTTAGCTTTCAAATCGTCGCGTTTTCTCATCTGGTGAGTTCATACCCCTACCCTTTTTCAATGTTTTTTTTAATGTTTTCAGGGGGGAATACAAGCAAAATAGAAATGTTTTCAAAACCTTAAATTCATGTATTTCAATAAATATCTGGCAAACTTATAAATATCTTTACCCCTTATGTATTATGCTGAGCATAAGGGATGTTTTATCAATTATAACTACATAGATTTCAGTAAAGGAAACAATCAAACTAATCAAATTATTATGGGAATAATTTAGGATCTTCAGTACTCGTTTTATGAATTCGGATTTCATGTAATGGTAATAGTTAAACTATGTCTGATTTAGTTTATGTCGGTTTCATTTAGAATGTATTGCCAGATAATTTCATTGTATATAATTGTATTCACTGTATTATGTTTCATAACGTTTAGTATGTTTGATATCGTTTGAAAACACCGTGAATAATTTATTACTAGCTTGTGAGATTCGTCATTACCCTTTGGGTTATCAGTAAATCCTCCCCAGAAGTGTAACCAGAGTCTCCTGGAGGGAGAGCGTGGAATTTGTGAATAGATCTATTCGGGACTGACAATCCTACACCTTAAATGCTAGCTATAGTTAGGCGGGCACGCCTGGGGTGACAAATTCTGGATATCGTCCGATGACTGAAGAACGTCAAGGAGGTCTCGTTATCGTATCAGCATGGTTACCCGGCTCACAATACGTATTAATATAAGTTTATTCACGGTTTTTGATTTGATTTTATATATATTTTCTATCTATAGTTCCTATATCTAGTACGGGATGATAGTCCCATGGTTTTCAGTACATATACATATTACATATCTAGTGCGGGATGGTAGTCCCATGGTTAGAATCTATATCTAGTACGGGATGGTAATCCCATGATTTTCAATCTATATCTAGTACGGGATGATAGTCCCATGATTTTCAGTCTATATCTAGTACGGGATGATAGTCCCATGGTTTTCAATCTATATTTATTTACAAATTTTGTGTATATCAAACTATCTTACATCTAGTTCGGGATAGTAATCCCATGATTTTCAATATATAGTTTTATGTATTAAACTATACACTATGTTATTCAACGAAACTTACACTTAGGAAAATATGGGATTTTCCGGGGATAACATAACAACTCGTAAACGAATTAAGAAATTAATGGATAACTAAACTATTAGGAAAATATGGGATTTTCCTAGGGTAACATACAACACGTAATCGAATTGGTAACAAATGATAACTAAACTGTTTTAGATAAGAAAATATGGGATTTTCTTGGATAACAAACCTTTTTAGAAAACTAAAGGAAACTGCTACATTTTTCAGAAAACAAACATCTTATGAACTCACCAGCTTTATGCTGATTTTCAAACTGCTTGTATTCTTAGGTCCACATTAGACAGGTACCCAATGATCCCTTTTGGCGAAGACGGAGTGCGAAGAAGACACGTCTTACTTTTGTTCATACATACTATGTATCACACTTGTACAATTTAGTTTTGAACAAATGTAAACTTTTTATGTAATGTAATGGTTGTTTACTTTGCTTACTATGTGCATTGGATTTGATACTCAACGTGCAGTCCTCCCCGGAAATGTTTCTGCCTTTGGTTTTCGGGGTGTGACAGATTGGTATCAGAGCCCTTGTTTATAGTGAACTAAGTATGCCAAACCTTACATGGTATAAGACTATAAACACTAAGGGGCCTAAGTGCTCTGAACTAAAAGTATACCTCAAAATATAAGTATTTTCAAAAAATATACAAGTATACCGAACCGTCGAGATCCGTAACTACAAGTAGAACAAAACATAAGTAAATGGGTGTTGTACGCTGCGGTTAAACATGGGCAGTTATGTAGTCGTGTCTAGGATCAATATAGCCTTGCCAACTATATTCATTCGAGACACAACCAACATGTGCTTGGGAGTGACTGTGGTATGCAGCATGCCTAAAACTTACCCAAATACCACAAACATCGAACCAATGTCGTAGCGAACCATGAAATACTATGGGAGTATTTCTTGAGTCAATCCTTTGTAGAAACCCTCATTCTAGCGTCGTTCCTTGATCATTCCTCTAGCGATAAATTATTTGCTTTGATAACTCTTTCCTACTTTATCGCTTAATTAGATATATATATATATATATATATATATATATATATATATATATATATATATATATATATATATATATATATACCTGTGATATCTCTTGATTCAATTCAGAGGATTTACCATCCTCTCTTTCCTAATCTTATTAGATCAAGATGCCTCCAAGAAAGAGACCCAGATCAAAGACCAACAACCCTCCGCCACCACCTCCTCCTGAATTTGACCCTGTGATGTTCCAGGCAGCTGTCAACGCCGCGGTGGCAGCTGCTATGTCTCGAAGGAACTCTGATGGTTACGGTGGTTCGGGAGGTGGTACCCAAACCCAAAACCAAGAAAGTAGTCAGGGACACTGAAAATAGGGTTCTTATAAAGATTTCATGAACACAAAACCCACATCCTTTTGATGGCACTGGAGGTGTCATTTCCCTCACCCGATGGTTCGAGCAAATCGAATCAATCTTTGAAATATGTGTCTGTTCGGAATCTGACAAAATAAAGTTTGCCGCCTGCACCTTCCTTGACAAAGCCCTGCCTTGGTGGAACGGCCGAGTCAAATCCTTAACTCTACCTGTAGCAAATGCTATGGGTTGGGAGGTTATGAAGGAGCTTCTGCTCATAGAGTATTGCCTTCGGGGCGAAATGCAGAAGCTAGAACACGAACTCTGGAACCTGAAGATGAAGGGTTCTGACATAGTCGCTTATACTTCAAGATTCGATGACCTGGCGTTACTATGTCCGGGAATGGTTACCCCGAAGAGTAAGAAGATAGAGAGATTTACCTGGGGACTGACCCAGCCAACAAAAGGAAACATCTTAGTTGCGAGGTCGGATACATATGATAGCGCTAAATGTCTGGCGCAAACTCTGATTGATCATGGAGACAACCCTGATGAGGAGGATACCACCCTGGAGCCGGTCGAAAGTAGAGGTGGAAGTAAAAAGAAATTTTGGAACAAACAGAAGGCCCAAGGATCACAAGGATCCTCTAAGAGACAGCAAACGGTAGCAGTCCACGTTGCTACTGCCCCTGTTGCTATTTCTGTTGTCGGATCCACGGCTCAGACTCCTACCAGTGGATACACTGGTACCCTTCCTTGGAGCAGTAAGTGCAGCTACCATCATCGTACTCCCGGGCCATGTCGTGAAAGATTCTGTGATAACTGTGGCAAGAAGGGCCACCTTGCTCGAACCAGCAGAAAACCAGCCAAATCAACAAATCAATCTTCCGGAGCGGGCGTCGGTCAGGCCTGTTATAATTGTGGTGAAGTTGGACACTTCAAGAGGAACTGCCCCAAGGTAGCAACAACTGGCAACACTGGAAGAGTTCTAGCAATAGGACGAGAGGAGACAACCATTGATCCCACTGTCGCCGCAGGTATATTCCTCATTGACAACTATTATGCCTGCAATTCTTTTCGATTCTAATTCTAAAAGAGAAACCTGTTAACTATCCATTCAAACATCTTTCTAAACTCAATCCTTCGTTAGTAATCAAAAATGTGTATTGTCAAGATGGCTAACCAGTGAGAAAGGCTAACGTCATACCCATAGATTGTATCCTCAATCCAGACGATTATTCTATTCCATTCGATTTAATGGCAAACTTTTCATGAAATGCTTTGATGCTATTTTTCTTGGCATGTAATGACCGAATCCCATTCATGTTGTTATTCTTGGTTTCGAAAGGGTCACCCGTCTAAATCTTTCCCCTGACCCGACTCTCGTGATCTTCGGCATCAAACCTAAATCCAACCTTCGCAATGTTTTGTGTATCAAGGCTTAAAAAGTTTTCCCGATAAGAGTGCCATGCATTCTTTGTCCGTGTGATCATCGGAAAACGGGAAGTCTGCAACTCTTTCCCTGATGTCTTTCCCAAAGATTTCCCAAGAATTCCTCCCGAACGTCTAGTCAAGTCTCATATCAACCTAATCCATGGAACTACCTCGTAGCCAAACCTCGGTGAGGATGATGTGACTAAGCATGCAATCAGGGCCTGATATGATCACCACGAGTTTGTAGTGGTGCCCTTTGGTCAAACCAGTTTCCCTAGTCATGTAGATAAGCAAAGTAGTCATCCCGTGGACCTTTCCAAACACTAAGGCGATAGGAATTAGTCGGCACCAGAGATACCCATAGAAACCCGTCAATTCTTGGCTCCCGCCGTCTATTATCGCAGAACCACTTAGATATTTCTTTTAGAACCATCAGACCCTTAGCTACCCTGCCACATGAAGGTGTACCTTCTTATTGGACCTTGTGTCCTGTTGAAGGCCTTATCCCAGAAAAGCGTGATATGCTTTGGGAAGCGCGGAAAACTTCACCCGTGGTACATCAGAGTTTTCGAAATCCCCGCCAGAATCAAAATCGTGAACTACAAACTTCGATTATCTCAAGGACTTAGTAGTATCCATCTTGTCTTTCATGTCTCGGATCCTTTGAAATGCCTACTCAACGAAACCCTAGTAATTCCTTTGGTGAGACCGAAGTCAACGGAAGTTTGAACCTTCATGGAAGAACAAATTGAGATCATGGATTGAGAGATCAAACGTACGAAACAAAGCCGCAACCCAATAAGTGAAGGTTCGCTGGAATGTCAAGCGAGGACCGGAATTCACTTGGGAGCGTGTAGACCCTATAGAACAAAAGTATCCATATTCTCTTTCCAAATCAGTGATTCACATCTACAGTATGAATTTCGAAACGAAATTCCCTCTAACGGGGGGATAATGTAACATCCCGAAGTTCGTACCATCAAATATAATCCTTTTAGTAACCTTTTTCGTTAATCCATTCGTTGTTTCAATTTTGTTTCCGTTTACGTCATTTAATAAAGTCATTAATTGAGATTGCCATTATGACTTAATGGGATGTCCAAACGCATTTAGAACTCATGTTAACGTCCCATACTAGTAATCGGAAGATTTTTTAAAATCAACCATATCGGGTTACGGCAACTTAATCGGGTGCGACCAAAAGTCCCGTCTAACGTCGGTATCGGGTAGAATTCCACCGTTTCCAAATCATAGACCCTATTTAAAGAGGTTTAAGCTCCCATTTGATGCTTTTTCTCTCTCTCACTACTCTCTCTCTAACCTCTCTCCTCAAACCAACTCTAAGGGTCCAAAAACATCAAATTAAGGCTTCAAATCTTCAAGGTAACTTCCCTAACTTGTTGTTCAACCTTTTCAGCTTCCAAATCCGAGTTTAATCTATGAAAATGGACCATATTCATGAGTTTATGGCCCTGGAGCATGCTTGGGCCGTAAACACATATTAAGAGGGTTTTTGAGCCTTAAAACCCCTCCAAAGCACCTTTAGGACTTAGATATGACTTTATGGCTTACCAATTCGGACTTAGAACATCCCAATCATCATTTTTGAGGAGTAAAGATGAGTTTACTACCCAAGAACATGCTTGGGTCGTAAACTCATATTCTTGGAGAGTAAACTCATTTCAATGTGTTAAGATGCCACTAAAAAACACACCATAAGCCTTGGGATAAATTCTAGAAGTAACCACATACGAATTAGGATCCTAAAACATAAGGAAAACACCCCCCTAAGGAGTTCATGGCCGTAAGATGGAGTCTTGGGCCGTAAACTCCGAAAACTATGTTAAAAGACACCCTTAATTCAATACAAGGCTTGTAAAAATTGTTTGAATCACATGTGATTGTCCTAGCATCACCAAATTAAATAAGGAATCTGTTTGGGGGAGTCTACATCCGTAAACTCCTAGTTTACTACCGTAAACTCCAATAAATGGTCCATAAGTGAGTTGAATCCATTCCAAGGCCCTAGATTTGATCCTAGCTAATTTTCTCAAGTGTTATCTTGCCATTTAGCATCATAAATCCCTCATCCATGAGTTCACGGCCGTGTACTCATGTGTATGTAGTTTTTAGGGCCGAAAACTCCTTAAGGAGTTTACTCTTGAAGAGTGAACACTTTATCCAAGTCCCACACGTCCGTAATGTCACCCGGGTCCTTCCAAACACTTAATTTCAAGTGTTTTCGCATCTTGGAGTGTATTATCAAATCTAATTAGTGATTTATAGTCTAATTAGATACATTTGTATACCATTTCATATTACATAGGAACCTCGCATGTAATGAAGCCCCGAACCAACGCTTAGCATTCAAATCGTCGCGTTTTCTCGTCTGGTGAGTTCATACCCCTACCCTTTTTCAATGTTTTTTTAATGTTTTCAGGGGGAATACAAGCAAAATAGAAATGCTTTCAAAACCTTAAATTCATGTATTTCAATAAATATCTGGCAAACTTATAAATATCTTTACCCCTTATGTATTATGCTGAGCATAAGGGATGTTTTATCAATTATAACTACATAGATTTCAGTAAAGGAAACAATCAAACTAATCAAATTATTATGGGAATAATTTGGGATCTTCAGTACTCGTTTTATGAATTCGGATTTCAAGTAATGATAATAGATAAACTATGTCTGATTCAGTTTATCTCGGTTTCATTTAGAATGTATTGCCAGATAATTTCATTTTATATAATTGTATTGACTGTATTATGTTTCATAATGTTTAGTATGTTTGATATCGTTTGAAAACACCGTGAATAATTTAGTACTAGCTTTTGAGTTCGTCATTACCCTTTGGGTTATCAGTAAATCCTCCCTGGAAGTGTAACCAGAGTCTCCTGGTGAGAGAGCGTGGAATTTGTGAATAGATCTATTCGGTACTAACAATCCCACACCTTAACTGCTAGCTACAGTTAGGCAGGCACGCCTGGGGTGACAAATTCTGGATATCGTCCAACGTCTGACGAACGTCAAGGAGGTCTCATTGTCGTATCAACATGGTTACCCGGCTCACAATACGTATTAATATAAGTTTATTCACGGTTTTTGATTTGATTTTATATCTATTTTCTATCTATAGTTCCTATATCTAGTACGAGATGATAGTCCCATGGTTTTCAGTCTATAGATTATATATCTAGTGCGGGATGTTATTCCAATGGTTTTCAGTACATATACATATTACATATCTAGAGCGGGATGGTAGTCACATGGTTAGAATCTATATCTAGTATGGGATGGTAATCCCATGATTTGCAATCTATATCTACTACGGGATGATAGTCCCATGATTTTCAATCTATATCTAGTACGGGATTATAGTCCCATGGTTTTCAATCTATATTTATTTACAAATTTCGTGGATATCAAACTATCTTACATCTAGTTCGGGATAGTAATCCCATGATTTTCAATATATAGTTTCATGTATTAAACTATACACTGTGTTATTCAACCAAACTTACACTTAGGAAAATATGGGATTTTCCTGGGATAACATAACAACTCGTAAACGAATTAAGAAACTAATGGATAACTAAACTATTAGGAAAATATGGGATTTTCCTGGGGTAACATACAACACATAATCGAATTGGTAACTAATGATAACTAAACTGTTTTACATAAGAAAATATGGGATTTTCTTGGATAACAAAACTTTTTAGAAAACTAAAGGAAACTGGTGCATTTTTCAGAAAACTAACATCTTATGAACTCACCAGCTTTATGCTGATTTTCAAACTGCTTGTATTCTCAGGTCCACATTAGACAGGTACCCGATGATCCCTTTTGGCGAAGACGGAGTGCAAAGAAGTCACGTCTTACTTTTGTTCATATATACTATGTATCACACTTGTACAATTTACTTTTGAACAAATGTAAACTTTTTATGTAATGTAATGGTTGTTTACTTTGCTTACTATGTGCATTGGATTTGATACTCAACGTGGAGTCCGCCCCATAAATGTTTCCACCTTTGGTTTTCTGGGTGTGACATCCTTGACTCTCAAGGACCTTTGAAAAAGAAAAATCCAAGGGAGGTCAAGGAGCTGATTGAAGAATTCGTGAAGCACTCTCGCGAAGACCACAACCCTAGGCGAGACGGAATCAAAGGCGGTGGAGGGGCCCAAACTGAAGAAATAGCAGCTGTC
Organism: Lactuca sativa; assembly: GCF_002870075.4. Classification (NCBI taxonomy): domain Eukaryota; kingdom Viridiplantae; phylum Streptophyta; class Magnoliopsida; order Asterales; family Asteraceae; genus Lactuca; species Lactuca sativa. The sequence goes on from NC_056623.2 coordinate 199,020,125, forward strand.
ATGGATATGTTGAATAATTTGGATCGAAGGATAACACAAATGGACCAGTCAATACATGCCATAAGAGTGGGTTGCGAGAGATTCAAGGACTGCAATTTACATGAGTTTGGGAACAGAAAAGCTCAAGTGTGCTACTCGAGTGGGGATAAGTTTGATGAGGACTGGAGGAAACCAAAGAAGGAATGGTTGCCATATGAAGAGTATAAGAAGCAAAAAGAAGAGAAGTATAGGCAGACACGTCGAGGTTCTATCAAAAGGAGCAGCCACCAGCTGAGAAGAAACCCGATCTAGAGACCATATTGATGAAGTTTATGGAAGCTTCGGAAAAGAGACACGATGCCACTGATTCTGATATTATGGAACAACAAACTTTAATAAAGAATCAGCAAGCCTCCATCCGTAACCTTGAAGTACAATTTGGTCAACTAGCCACTATGGTTCATGAAAAGTTTTCCCCGAAGAATCCCGAAGTGAAGACCCAATCTCATGTAATAGCCATCGATACTGAAAAAGAAGCAATCTCTGAGTTCCTGGAGGCATTGGAAGAAGAACCACAGCAACCCGATCCCAAACTAAAGAAGCCATAGTTCGAAAGTGAAGGGGTTGCTGAAACAGCTTCGCCACGACATGGCACTTCTCTTGCCACGACGTGGCTCTTGTTTGAACAAAAAGTTTCTAAGCCCGTTCCGGTTTATCAGCCGCCTTTGCCGTTTCCATCCCGAGCTGCAGTTAGTCTACTAGAGAAGGAGCATTTAGAGCTTGCCAAACATGTGAAGGGAATCCCGATTAATATTCCCTTTGTCGAATCCTTATCCAAAATTCCTGAGTATCAAAGTTTACTATAAGCCTTGATAGACAACGGTAACCAATTAAAGAAGAATTCTAAGGTGATTCTAAGTGAGCAAAGCTCAAAAGATGTGCTGGGAGAGATACCAGAGAAGATGGGGGATCCTGGACGCCTCACTCTTCCGTGTGAGTTTGGTAATAAAATGAAGGTTAATGCTTTAGCCGATTCTGGGGCTAGCATTAATTTGATGCCTTTTTCATTTTATCAAAAATTGGAAATTCAGAAGATGAAGGCTACAAAAGTGACGATTCACATGGCGGACTGTTCAGTGACACAACCCCAGGGCATCGTGGAGGATATTCTGGTGAAAATTGGAAAATTTGTTTTTCCAATAGATTTTGTGATGGTGGATATGAAGGAAGACCCAGATGTCCTAATAATCCTTGGTCGTCCATTGCTTAACACTGTTGGAGCTCTTGTTGATATTCGTGAGTCTAAGCTCACTTTGAGGGTTGGAGATGAAAAAGAAGTTTTTGGAATGCAAGATGACTTCCAAGAGGATCATGTTCAAGAAGAGGTGTTCACAATTAATGAAGACAATGAACTAGAAGAACTAGAAAGGCTTATGGAAGAAGAGATCAAGACAGTTCATCAAGTCAAAAGAACGAAACCGAGGGCATCTGTTCCATATTTGGTTGAAGTCATAGCTTACAAGAGTCCACCTTCTTGGGTGAGCAAACAAGATGAGGAGATAACAAGTGATGAAGAAGAGGTTACTTCAAAGGTGACAAGGCAAATGGTGAAGGAAGAGACAAGTGGTATGCAGATGAAGAGTGAAGAAAAATTCAAGACTCAAGGGATTAAACGCAAGCTTGAAGAAGAGGTCAAAGCTAAAAAAGAGAATTCAAAGAAAGCGTACAAAAGACGAGTTCAAGCTTACAAGAGGCGTTTTAAGGAACAAAAGGTCCAGTTGGTGATGGACTCTTCAGAGGATTCAACGTAGGAGGCACGGAGTCCAACTCAAGACTCCAAGAAAAAGAAGCACTTCTCGGGAGGCAACCCAAGCTTGGTTTGCATTTTCTTTTCTTTTAATTTTTGAGTTTTTAATTAGGAAAGATATCAACTCATCGTCTAATAACTGATACTTAGTAAACAATTAGCTGTGGGGAGCTTTAATTAATAATTAAAATGCAAAGTAGTTAGTTAAAATGTGTGATTTTACCAATTTTTGCGATCAGACATATGCCACGTAGTGTTCTGATAGAGCCACGTCGTGGTTAAAGAGTAATTACGGGATCAGATGAATTTTTTTTGAAACAGCTCATAATCTTTCAAAGTCCATGACGTGGCCTTTAAAATGTCACCGGGGGGGGGGGGGGGGACCATTTCTTAAAACCCTTTGACCTCACACTCCCCATACCCCATTTGCATGCTGCCTCACGAACGGAAACAAGAGGGTCCCCACAGCCGATTTCCTAATTTGTATTCCAAACCCTTCGAATTTCTTGTCGTATAACTCCATTTGGTATGTATTCTACCCATTAATTGTAGTTATTTCTTACAATTTTACATTTTCATGGTTAGGGTTTATGTGAATAAAGAGATTCACGAAATTGGTTGAAATTAGTTGTTGATTCTAGGTTCCATGTCCTTTGAATATCCATAGGAACAAACCCCTAGCATTGTTTTTGGTTGAAATCGCATATAAAGTAACCGATCTATCCCCATGTCCCGACTGCAGTCCAGGACGTGGTGAGCTTGGCCATGACGTGATTTCTGGCAAACAGTTTTATTTTTTTTAATGTTTTGGGTGTTTGCTGCTTTGGTTTAATTTTATATGCAGAAATGGGACCTCGAAGGGCTGTTCCACAGTAGGAAAATCCGATTGATGTGGCGAGTATACATCCTTTATATCAGTTTCCACAAAACATTCCCCGACCATTGTTGACTACATATGAAAATCGGTTGGGATGGTTGTATAACAGGGAATTTGCGATATCTCTAATTATCGATTGGGGATGGCTCAGTGGTGTGGGAATGGTTGCTGAATTAGAACGCTATTGGACGAAAACATACGAAGGGAATCATTTTTCTTTCACTTGTCATGGGTGGAGGAATTTGTTTGCAATTCAAGAACCCATGTATCGGGAGTTATCGGTGGAGTTTTTATCTATTTCGAGGAACGCACCATTAACATTACTTACAACCGGGCACTTATGTTCCGCTTGGGTGGTGTTTATAGGGAATGTAGTCTTCGGGAATTCGATTGGCGGATGGGACTTTATACCGAAGTGGAGACTCAATCTCCGTTTTTCATACCATTCCTACTTGGATGTGTTCGGGATTTTCATCCCGGTATTATGGATGTCCAGTTCTGGCGGAGTATTTCCAACCATGATTATAATACTCGTGACTCGAGTGAGTCACAAATTCGGAATCCTGTTTTCCGATTTCTACATCGCCTTATCACTTTTTCTATAAATCACAAGCATCATGGCGATAAAGTCCCTATTCAGAATTTGTTTTATCTGTGGACTCTTATTACCCCTGGGGTTTGCTGTGATTTACTGTATATGTTGGCGAGGTTCATGGGGAAGAAAGCGGCTAATTCTAGGCCCGTGAGTCCAATTACGGGGGGACATTTGGTTACTCGCCTTGCTAGGTCGTATCATATTTTTACCCATGACTTTGTGAGGAATCTTACCCAATTCCCAGACACTAATTTAACTATTCAAGTCTTGGGAGTTATGCGGGCAGCGGTGAATGTCGGGGGTGGTTTTGTTATACCGCCGATAGATGAGGAGCAGGAGGAGGCACAGCCAGGGCAGCAACCACCAGCCAGACCGCGGCGTCGAAATGTGTGAGCTAGAGGAGAGATGGAGAGAGAGCGTGTTGCTTCACAGCATGTACAGGGAGTGCCTACCGACCCTTTTCAGAGTCGGGTGGGAACTTATTTGGATAACCTCCGGGGGCATGCTATTTATCATACTCAGCTTACTGAGGGTATTTATTCGCATTTGGGTGTGACCCGGCCACCTTCTATGCCACCACATTATCCTTATTTTCCAACATGGGAGGAGCTTTGGCATCCGCATAATGACGGGGCAGGACCAAGTGGAGTGCCGGGACAAGGAGATGATGATTGATTTTCTTTTCTATTTATTTCTTTTGTTTTGTTTTAAGTAGTGTTCTTTTATGTTTGAATTTGGTTTGTAATGTAAGACTTTGTTGAACTATGATGTTACTCTTTTATTTCTTTTGGGTTGTTCCGTTTTTGAGATTAGCATTGGAATTCTCAGGAGCATATAAGGTTAAGTCAAGAGTCGTGTTTTTCTAGTCAAGTCAAGGAAGATTAAAGTTGTGAGTTAGAACCCACAATTAAAGATAAGTGTGGGGTACGTTAGTAGGAGAGATGTTACAGTTGGGAAGTATATTTATATAGAAGAGTCTTAACCCATTTAGACACTGCTCAAGCTGCTAGGATGAATAACGCAATGAGGCATTCTTGATGATGTTCAGTTTCCATGGCGTGGGCTCCTGACACCACGTCGTGGCTCTCATACAATTTGAAGAATCAAAGCAGCCTTCTGTTCGCGTTTTCATCCAATATCACGACGTGGTACTCTTTGCCACGACGTGTATCAGTTTATCCTTTCCCACATTTTTCTATTAGCACCCACTTTGAAGAATTGAAATTTCGAGTCATGTTCGTGGTTTATTTACATATTCATCTAGTTCTACACCAACTTTCTATTTTTGAGAGGTCCATATTCAGGATGCACGTTTTCCACACTTTTGGAGATGCTTACACCGCTATCCCAGGGGAGTCTGTTCCTTTTTCTCCCTTTTCTTTAATTTTAATTTATTTTATGCATACAATGAGGGCATTGTATGAAATAAGTGTGGGGTAGGGGTAGAAAAAGTAAATTGATAGATAATGATAGAATTTGATAGCAAAAATTTAAAATTTGAAAATTGAAATTTTTAATAATTGAATCTAGTAATAATAATTTGAACTATAGTTGCTAGTGTTATGTTGGATGATCCGATAAAAGTTCAAATGTTTATTTGAGCCAATACACGTTATAGTGCATTTGTGGCCTCCCTTATTTTAGTGAAATCATGGAACAAAAACATAACGCCGCTTGGCTAAAGGGATGCAATATGTTTAGCAGCCTAAACCTGAAATGTATCCAGGAAAATTATTATCATTAACCAATAAAGGTTGAGGTTGAGCGCCTCTGCTTAAGCATGTAGGTTTTGAGTGAAAAAAAGTGAGGTACATGTAACAAAAAAATAAAAAGAGAAAAAAGAGAAAATTGCAAGAAAAGTTTGAAGAATTTTGGAGCAACTAAAGTGAAGATCAAAAGATCAAAATTCCAAGAAATTCAAAAAGTTGAAGATACCAAAAATCAAACAACAAGGTGGTGAATTCAAAGAAATCAAAGATCAAATTATCAAGCAAGTGAAGAATTCCAAAAGAGCTCCATAGTGGTATCATAGATTGTAATTCTAGATTATGTATGCTTAGGTTTCTCAACTAAAAATACCTTGAGGATAGGAGCTTTTCTGCGGATGGATTTGGAGGGTTGCATAAAATGAGCATTGTTCAAAAAAAGTGGGCGAGTGTTTATGAAGATTGTGAGTATTTAAAGTATGAAGGGGTACATTAGGAAAATTTTATACACAAATGCATGCGTTGAGTTCATGGCATAATGGCTGAGTTGGAGTCGGAGTGTTCTATGTGATGTTAGTAATCAAGGGTTAAGTTTAAATTTGCTTGAGGGCAAGCAAAGCCTAAGTGTGGGGTATTTTGATATTGCCATATTTATACATATTTTTAGGCAATATTTAAGTACATTTTCATTAATAAGTTGATAATATGTTTAGAATAATGGTACTTATGACTTTAAATTGTTATTTTCAGTCAATTCAAAGTATTTTCAAAGAGAGGGACCAAAAGTGACAATATGTAGAACATGGGAGACTTGGAACACAATAGATGAATAAATCCACGAAAATTACTAAACCCACGACGTGGCCTGGCTAGACACGACATGGCATGAGAACTCTAGAAGATAAAGATCGCGTTATGGAGGAATCCTTGCCCGATAAGAATAACTTGGGGGCCACGGTGTGGCCTGGATAGCCACGACGTGGCGCGAGATTTTGGAGGATATTTAAGCATTCTTGATCATTACGAAGGGTAGACTTTTTGGCTGAAGAAAGGAGTTCCAGAAGGCAATTTTGAGCAGAAGAAGGGTTCTGGAAAAAGGCTTTCAACACCAAAAGAGTGAAGGTCCATAATTTAGTTTAATTATTTGTTACCTAGGAACATGTTTTATTACACTTTGATTTGTGTTAGTGTGTTAGTTGCTATTATGAGCAGCTGAATCTAGCTACTCTTGTTTAGCTAGATGAAGCTTCTAACTTATGAATATCTTAATTTTTATGGATTTATTTAGTTGGTAAATTGCTTGTGTTTGATTTGTATTACCTAGCATGCTTGTGTTTGTTTCTCTAATTGCTTGATTACATGTTATGTGTAGCCTAGTGACCATTAACTGCATAAACTTGTTTACCTAATGATTTAGTGAACATTGAATTGTTAGAGCTAGGATTGACCAATCTTAGTTAGTAATTAGAGTAAATAAACTTAGCTGTGTTAGAGAACGTGGATTGTGGCTATAATTGTGTTTATATAATAAATCTTACATAGCATATTTATATTCATAATTAGTTATGTGTTTAATTGTGTGTGACCATACATAGTTTGACATGAATTAATTAATTATTGGTAAAGTTAGAACTAAATTACTAATACAATTAAAACCAACTTGATAATCCATAATAATTAGCTAGCCATTAGGATGAAGTGGATTCGAACTAAACAAGAGTGTGTTTTTGCTTATTGATTGGATTTGAGTAAAGTTCATCTGATCTTGTAAAATCAGATAAAACCTCCTTTTAAACTTGTTAATAATTAGGTTAATTTAATAGTAAATAGATTAATTAGTAACACCGTTCCCTGTGATCGACACCTGACTTACCCAAGCTATACTGTAATCTGACTAGGTACACTGCCTATAAGTGAATAGTTAGTTTAAGTTTGTTAGGTTATAAGTATTAAAATTAGTGGGTACTTTTGTGCACATCAATTAATCTAAGCGATATTGGACTTAATGGATTAAGTCCTTAATAGGTTAAGTAGGAAGCTTAACCCTAGTCATCATTTTATGTGAAACCCTAAATTCACTTGGGTTTATTGTTAGGCCTCTCTATTGGGCCTTGATGATTGGGTTATTAATGGGCCATCGAAAGTCATGCAATTGGACTAGAATAATTTAATGGGCCTAGGGTAAGGCCCATGTAAGGGGTTTGGGCCTAATTTGGAAACTTGGGCCATGGTTTGGGCCTTTATGATTATGTGATATTGGGCCATTAGAATATTGAATGCTGGACTGGACTAAATGGTTGGGCCTTATGGTAAGACCTTATAAAGGTTTGGGCCCAATTTGGAAAAATGGCCATATGTTGGGTTTTGAGCCCTAGTTAGACTTTTGGGCCTTGGATTGGGCCTTGGGCTTGCATAAAGCCAAGCTTGGGGTAATGTAGTAATTATCCAATGTATGTACTCATGGTTATGTAGTGGAACCCAATTATTAATTGGGTGTTATTTTGGTGTTGACAGTTCGGGAATCTGTCAGCCAGCAGTTGGGGTTGAGTCTATGGGACTTCAGTAGTGTGGGATTGTGTCTACGGGACTTCAGCTGTGTGAGGTAAGTTACCTTCCAGTAGGGGTGGGTCTAAGGAACCAATGTCGGCCCACCAGTAGGTTATTATGTTTGAGATGATTGCCTTTCTGATAATTATCTAGTTGCCATTATTTGATATGCTTATTGTGGTTAGATGCTATGAGATATGTGTTAGTAATAGTAGTAGGGGTGCAATAGTCCCTAGTTACAGGTTGAAAGATACCAAAGAAGATTACCGGTTGAAAGATACCGAAGGGGTGGACAGAACCCATGCATGCCTAGTAGTATGTTTATGATATGTTATTATGTGACCTGTATGGTTATGATATGCCATTATGTGAGCAGTATGTTTATGATATGATATTATTTGACCAGTATGGTTATGATATTTCATTATGTTGATTGGTTTTGAGCATTCTAACACTCCTAAGGTGTTCATGCAACCCTAAATACCTTCGATCTATGTTTTCTCTATTATACATGCAAATATGAACTTTCCAAGGTATTACCTATAACTAGCATACAATTATCATATATAACACAAGAATCTAGTTAGGATAACATACCTTATTGTGGAGCTTGAAGTCTTGATGTATCTAGCCTTAAGAGGTTAGCCCCAATAGTGTGGAAGCCTCGAGTGGAATCACAACACATCATGAACAAAGCATGAACTTGAGAGAGAATATCCATGTACCTAAAAGCCACCATGAACTCCAAAAATGCCCTAGTAGCGATTTTGGGGAATGAAGTATGTATTTATATGTGGGATTTCTAGGGTCATGGATATAACCCAAATCCATACCCATGGGTCTAATGATCCATGGTTCATGTGGCCCAACTCTTTATGTATCCATACATAAACTTGGTCCAACATGGATCATAAGCCCAACACATATAAATATAACTAATTAACATAATTAGTCCCCATAGATTTAATTAGTCTCTTTTGATCACTAAATTAATTCCAAATTAATTCTTGCTCAATACTAATTAAAACACATGATTTCATATAAATATATTATAACTTATAATATATTTATAAATCATATCCAACATCTTCTCTCAAAAGTCCATCCTAACAAATTGCCCTGATGATATGCAACCCAAATGGACCATGCTACTCTCGGGTCAAGTACATACCAATAATACTTATGGGCTTAGACATCTAATCCAATAGTCTCCCACTTGGATAAGTCTAAAACTATGATTGCAAGTACAACTTCATAATCTGACTAGCAAGCGTAGCTCTTAAAGTGGTTGTCGAACTCTAAACAAATCAAATGATGCGTCCATTAGATAAGTGATCATATATTCCTCCATTCTAGATATCATATGGACTAAGACATGGATCATAATCATTATATCTGTCCAGGCTTGGCCAAGCACTTAGGGTGTCATCACTAAATCATTGAGGGGCCCACGGATATCGCTTTTACCCTTATGAGGTAAAAGGAATGGATAAACTTCGACTCATATGTTTGTACTAACTACTTGTTGAACCATACACAAAGGCACATTTTATAACATCAAGTTACTGATGCGTTTTCGTACAATCAATGTATAACCAACTCATAGTCAACAACTTATATCTCTAGGTTTGAAGAATATAAGATATTATCATCTCATGATTCACTCGTGACAAAATCCATGAAGTGATTCAAATGAGCGTGGCTTTAGTCCAATACTTAGAACTTATGAGCACTCATGAATGTTGTAGCAACCATTGCTATGTCTAATGCACCTTAGACAAATCTTACAAGCCAGATTCATGACAGTCTTGATTCATATCTACTTCCAAAATATGACCAACTGGGGATGGTTTGAATAACTTAGTCATTCAGGAAGAACAACCTAGTTATTCTAGAAGTCAAAACATGCAAAGTGAAACACAAGAATAATACTTAATCCTATATGGCCCCAAACTCTTGAGTGTAAATAAAACCCTTTTAACTAAGCACCATATTGATTACTCATTACTCATTGTTTCTTTTTATCAACTTAATACATAAATTAAAACAATAGTTATGCCATGCAAGCATGCACACTATGTTTACCTAAGGTCCTTTCTTTTGGTGAAATAGATCAATTGAACATGACTCCAATGATGCTCATTTCACAATCCCAATCCCTTTTGTAAATGTAAGAATACCAAACTCTTTCCATTTACTGTAATATGTTAGATTCTAAACTTATATGCAATGATACCCTTGTAATGACTATGCACAAAGTCACAAATACTTGGCAACAAACATTACAGAGTATTCCAATCGAAAGCAATTCCATGGAAATGAAGTCTCAAATTCAAATTACATTCCTTTGAACATCCTTCTTTGCATTAAGTTCTTTAATATTGCACAGATTCAGAGAATAACTTCCACCTATGGAAACAATTCCTTGTTACCATTTTGACTATCACTTCTGAACAAAGAGTTGCTTCTTTTCAGAATATGTCAATATGGCCCTTTGCAAAGTTTACATTATACTTCCAATTGTCCACGATTAACCAATCTTTGGTAAACCTCAGATTGTCCTCGACAATTGTTTAATCATTTTAGTCATGTCTGGTTCTATTCCTTTTTATTTTCCATGTTCTCACAATTCAAACTATGAAGGGATGTCATAATCATAATCGAATTTTGAGAACGCAACTTATATAGAATTTCCTTATGTTGAACCATTCCAACATAACATTCATATATATATATATATATATATATATATATATATATATATATATATATATATATATATATTGACTAAAGCTAACTAAAATCTCAATCTAAGCTTGTAGAATTGGAATGAAGTAGAAAATCCTCTACCTTAATTATAGCAAAACAACTTTTCAAACCCAAATTGGAACTTTTGTTTTCTATAATTAACATTTCTAACTTGCAACACTTAATATAATAATCTTGCTCCTACTAACATGATAATTATCAGCATAACACTTATGCTCCCACTAGCTCTGCATGTACTTAGAAATCAGCCGGACTTCTAGAAATTAATACTTTTTTGAATTTCTTACCAAAGTTCAGATTTCTGATGTGAGATGCTTTGATAAGACTTTATCAAAATCATACACCTTTCCTAAGATAGCTCACATGTGTGTCTAAACAATTTTAGAACAATGAAAAGGGATGTCGTAATCATAGTCTTAATTGTTTAGACCTTTTCCATTTCTCACAAGTCTATGTTAGTGTGTCGGTTAACCACACGCGCTCCACTAACGACTTTGAGAATGCAAAGATCACAATTGCTATCTACTTAAAATCTACTTAGTGAAAGAGTTTCCTCACCATCATTTTCATGAATCGGAGAGAAACATTATGACACTTAGATTTTTATGGTGTAAGTGTTCCTATCCATGTGAATTTGTCATAACCATAATCACAAGACAAGGTTAGTGGCAAATCCAAACACATATGGACTGAACTTATTCAATCTTAATTTCTTGCCACCCGGTAGCACAAGGGCCTACCATTGCTTCCAGGTTTTTGCACAAATAATTGAGAACTCACAGAACTCATAAGCATAGTCAACTTTTAACTGGAATAGACACAAAAATAAGAATATGTCAACACGAAAGGTTACAAACCTCAAGTCGTGGGCTAGTGATTAACAATCCTCTTGGTTAGTTCTTGAAACTATCTCAAGTTCTTTAAGACTCCCACTGACCTCTTCGCATACAAGATTCTCTTTGTCAAGAACCATTCCTTGATAAAACAAATATTCAAGAGTTAGTGCGGATTCTTATCAAGTTAAACACTTCTCACAATTTGTCTTAGTTGGTCTTTGTCTTATCCAAAACATCACAACTTACCAATCTCAAATGTACAAGAATAGGAAACATCCTACTCTACATTTGACAACTATTAAAAACTTTCTAAAGACTATGTCACTCAAGTTACAATCTTGGAGTATAACTCCAGGATTTGTTTTTGGAACGAAGTATGATTTATCTTTTGATTTAACCATTTCAACAATTCACGATTCCTCTCCTTACGCAAAAATATGCACTAAGGTGTCCTTAGAGTATCAATTGTGATATGGTTCCATAATCATTAAGATAATCATAAAACAAGATATACAAGTACTCTCCCATCTCTTCTGATTGGAGAAACTTTTATCTTTCTGCCTTATTTGATTCTTCTTATTCATTATGCCATACATTGAAACATTTCCAATGTTTCAGAATTACACTTAAAGTTGTAATCATAATCATATTTACTAAACTTTAGTAAATCATAACGAATAATCTTATTAGCCTTTGTGGTGGACCTGACCAGCGCACAACCAAGTGTACATAATCCTTCAGTCCTTCACTTAACTCACACATACATGTGAACAAGGACTTAGTCTTAATTTCCCAAAGATGAAAATTCTCATTCATCACACAATACAACTTGCATGATTCCAAGTTTCTATCCAACTGAAACTTGAGTGATGAGAATCTTTCCTTATTTGGTAAATTATGACACTACCACAAATGAAAGAATCAAATCCATTTACCAATATTGCTTATCAATGGAAACATATAAACAATAATTTTTTTCACAAATGTCATTGTAAGGATACTAAAAAAAATAAAAAAATAAAATAAAAATTTTCTTTTATTATAAAACTTGCGGAAAAACATATCCTTACAATGCAAATACATATGAAAACTTGTTGTTATCTATTCCTAGCAATATTTCATAACTCTTATGCAGCGGCTCAAAATTCTGGTCATCGAACCATGCGATAAGAATCAGCACACTCTTTCTTTAAGCTTCCTTTGATTCTTCCAAAACATCAAAATGAAATTACATTACATCATGTATTAAGAATCAAAAAAAAAAGACTTAATAGAGTTAGATAATGGAGTTTACCCGAAGCAAAGTCAAACCTTTTGACTTTACCTTCCTTATAAATTTCAGGTAAATTGGGTAGCTTCGCAACCAATGTCCCTTTTATTTGAAAAAGAAATATATAGACTCTTTGGAATTGGTACACAAGACTATCACAGACATAGCCTTTCTCTTTACCATTGGCTCAAACGACTTGACCATGGCCGATCCCTTTCAATTGGGAAGAAAAAAAAAATTTCTGGACTTCCAATGTCACCAATGTCAATGTCCAAATAGGTTTTGGAAGTAGATCTTCCAATCTAATTTGCTTTACCAATGCTCCAAATCATTGCTGATTCAGCATCAAGCAAACATGTAAGATCATTAAGGGTTATGTCATAGTCCGTTATCAGGAAGTGACTAAAGAACCCAGTCAATATCCAACTTTCCTCAAGACTTTGACACCCGACTCTCCCGACTTGTAAATGTGTGGCTTAACCTCTAAGATGTAAGAACATATAGACTTTGATTTCCAATAGGGATTGAGTGACTTAGAACTATTCAAGTCTTGAAACTTGTGGGCTAGGAGGAATTATTGAAGGAGGTGGAGGAAATGAAGTATGATTTCTAGTTCCATTAGTGCTCAATAAAGGGATTAGTCTTTCACCATGATTGCCTTTTAGGATATCATCTTCATTAGGAAGCTTGTTCCTAAAGATTTGGGAAGACCATAGTTGTCTAAACTAGACATCTATAAGGGAGAAATTCAAGTTAGTTGATTTAAAGTCCTAAATATAACACCCAATATGAAATATTAAGGCTAGGACCCAACAACATATTTATAACTGGAAGAGGGATGTCGTAATCCAAGTTATAAAATAGTTGAAGGTAGGTAAATGATGATTTACGAATTTCCACCATGAAGAACGAAATATAATTAAGTTTTAATTGGATTTGAAACTCCTAGATCTTTTGAGATACATTGAACTTTCAATGGCATGTTTGAATCTCGATTGTGCCCTCTCAAGTTTGTGACTGGGCTGCCGAGGATCACAAACAAGGTGTGAATAACCATGCAAATTGACTTGGTACCCTTAACTTTATCACCTAATCGATGTGTCGGATAACCACACACGCTCCATCGATCTATAATAAAGTCAAGTTACCCTTTGCCACTCTTACTAGTCCTTATTAGCATGCCGGTTAACCACACATGCTCTACTAACGACTTGGTAAGGCACAAAGTGTAATATCATGGGTTAGCACCTATTTCACATTTTCCTAAGTAACTAAGATTTGGAACTTATAAGTGTTTAGTTACTTAGTATTTATCATTATACTTTTAATGAAGGGAGAAATATAGTCCTTTCATACCCGTTCGGCTAACGACCCTCCACCAGTCAAAGAAGCAATCGGTGAGAGTGGACACCCATTAAACTGCCATTTTATAGGCAGTAACCTTATACCCCCTTATAGACCGGCTTCGTGAATGAGGTCTACTAATGGTAAGATTGACTTTATCTTATACATATGTATATAATTAAAATTATAATAATAGTATAAGGGTGTATTTTAAACACTTAAAATACTTGGTGGTTTAATCTATTAATCAAACTATACTATTAATTTAATTAAACTTAAACCATGTCTTTATGGAATTATTAACTCTTTTAATTAAACACTTTAATTAATTTAATGAAGTCCATAAAGTTTGAATTTTAACCTTTTAAAAATTCCAGGGTTTGGAATTAAAGTGTATATGAGGGTGACTTTACAAATTCCAAAACTTGAGGACATGTTTTGAAACTTTTCAAAGCTCTTCAATTTCATAACATATGAGTTTAATATATCTTTTAAAAACTTTTAATGAAGAGACTCTTGGAAATCCATAACTTGAGGAAAAGTTATGGAGCTCATATAACAATTTATGGAGAAAAGACTTTTCAAGTTCATAACCTATGTTTTTAATAAAATTCATTAATGAGACTTTTCATGTAAATTGAGGACAAGTTACAAAAACACATTTTATGAATAAATTTTATATCAATTTGGATCAAAAACAACTATCACAAACATATCTAACAATATTCATAATCTTGATTAAACTCATATGAACAAGACAATTCAAATCAAACAATTTTCATGTAATTAGCCTAGTCATTAAACTAATACAAAACATGAAACTTTTGACAAATATCTTTTGAATTGGATTAGAATGATCATTACCACATCAAAAACAGGTTTATAGGTTCAAAAACAACTTAGAGTAATTTATCTAGTCCAATTCCAGCCAAAAACCTCGAAAATGTGTTGTCTGGGGCTCCTAGTCGTCGAGTGTATGAACCTACTCGATGAGTAGGATGATTTTCTTCACAGACTCGGCGAGTTCAACAGTGGAGTCGGCGAGTCCAGTGCCCAGACAGCCAAAAAATCGATTTTTTTCAGCACTTTGCATCAAGTATAATTGAAAACAAGCATAGGCTCTGATACCACTAATGGGTTTTTAGCATTCTAAAACTCCTAAGGTGTTCATGCAACCCTAAATACCTTGGATCTATGTTTTCTCTATTATACATGCAAATATGAACTTTCCAAGGTATTACCTATAACTAGCAAACAAGTATCATATATAACACAAGAATCTAGTTAGGATAACATACCTTATTGTGGAGCTTGAAGTCTTGATGTATCTAGCCTTAAGAGCTTAGCCCCAATAGTATGGAAGCCTCAAGTGGAATCACAACACATTATGAACAAAGGATGAACTTGAGAGAGAATCTCCATGTACCCAAAAGCCACCATGAACTCCAAGAATGCCCTTGTAGCGATTTTGGGCAATGAAGTATGTATTTATATGTGGGATTTCTAGGGTCATGGATATAACCCAAATCCCTAGCCATGGGTCTAATTATCAATGATTCATGTGGCCCAACTCTTTATGTATCCATACATAAACTTGGTCCAACATGGATCATAAGCCCAACACATATAAATATAACTAATTAACATAATTAGTTCCCATAGATTTAATTAGTCTCTTTTGATCAGTAAATTAATTCCAAATTAATTCTTGCTCAATACTAATTAAAACACATGATTTCATATTAATATATTATAACTTATAATATATTAATAAATCATATCCAACATTTTTCTCAAAATTCCATCCTAACAAATTGCCCTGATGATATGCAACCCAAATGGACCATGCTACTCTCAGGTCAAGTACATACCAATAATAGTTATGGGCTTAGACATCTAATCCAACATATGTGATTCAGTATGTTTATGTTATGTTATCATTGAACCAATATGTTTATGACTTGTTATGATATATCATTATGTGATTGAGTATGTTTATGTTATGTTATCATGGAACCAATATCATTATCACTTGTTATTATGTGATATTGATAAGGGTGAAATAGTCCCCGGACACCGGTTGAAAGATACTGAAGGGGAGGTTAGCTCCTGGTTACCGGTTGAAAGAAAGCGAAGGGGTGGTTAGTTCTCGAGTACCAATTGAAAGATATTGAAGGGGAGTTCAGCTCCCAATTATGCCAGACAGATACCAGTTGAAAGATACCGAGGGATAGGAATTATGTGGTATGATGGGGGAACTCACTAAGCTTCGTGCTTACGATTTTCAATTTTGGTTTCAGGTACTTTATTTTCAAAGGAAGGGAGCCAGCTCGATCACAGCGCATCACACTATGGTTTTCCACACATGAGATCTTAGGGATTACACTTTGATATTGTTATGATAACATGTTTGGTTATTTATACTTTGGTTTTTACATGACATGATATTATGGATGCTTTCTTATACTTTTGGTTTTATAGTAACCTATTTAAAAAAATGAAATTTTTGGCCTTGAATTTTGGGATGTTAGAACTGTGCCTGGGGTTGTTGCTATTGTAGATACTGTAGCTTTTGTTGCAACAGGGATTTAGGGTCCAGGACCTGATTTGTGGCAATGAGGTGGTTGTCTGATGTGGAGGGCTACTTCTTCACAAGTTCATGATCGGATGTACAGAAGGTCAAGTACGCCCTGAACCTTCTTCGGTTAGGATGAAGGATTAATGGATGTTAGTGATTGGAAATTATTGTGACTTGGGATCAGTTCTATGAGATGTTCCTGATGGGTTTTCAGCATATCTACAATCCTATGTGATCATGCAACTCTAATTGCTTTGGATCTATGTTTTTCACTAATTGAACATACAAATTGAATACCAAAGCAATAACCCTTGAAATTAGTCATATAATCGAAATTCATACAGAAATTATGTTTAGAAGATTACCTGACTTCTTATGTAGTAATAACAAGAACAACCTTGAAGATCCTTGACTCTTGAAAGCTTAGTGCCTCAAATGTTGCACCTCTAATGGCTCACAAACACTTTATGCAAGGGGATGAGAGGAGAGACACAAGAAATCGGCTAGGGTTAGAAACCATATGCTTACGCAGAAATTCTAAGGGTTTGGGAGGATTTATATAGGGATAGGTTGCTTAATCTTAAAGTTAGACTTGAACAAGGAAACCCTAGTTCCTATCCAAATCCCTAAGCAACCCGTGGACCTCCTTAAGGAAGCCCTTGGATGAAATCTTATAGGGCCACAATATAAATTTAGTCCACTCCTTTCCAAGAAGTCCTTAAGCCCAGTTTCACAACTATTAATGATTTGTAAAACAAGCCCTCCATTATTAATCAGTTCCTTTAACCCCAAAATTAAACCCGGAATAATTTTTGATTAATCAGTAATTAATAATATGATTTCCAAATAATATATTAATCTTGTAATATATTAATAAAATCATTTTGAGCACCAATTTATTATTTCAAATAATAAATTCTACTCTCTCTCTCTCTGTCTCCACTAGTCATCCTCTCAAGTTTCATGAGTGAAGGCAAACCCAAAAGGACCATGCTACAATCAAATCAAGTACATACCAATTATAATCATGAGCTCAGATACCTAATCCAATAGTCTTGCACTTGGATAATTCTATTAACTATGATTGCAAGTATGATCTCAGAATTTGACTAGCAATCGTAGCTTTCAAAAGTCATTGTCGAACTTTGACCTAGTCAATGACGTGTCCTTAGACAAGTAATCTAATATCCTACCATTCCATAATGTATTCTGTAACACCCTGTTCTGAAAGTATACGTTTATGGATTTCAAAGGCCAAGGCTAGTGGCATTTCGGTCTTTTATGGGTTTGAGTTTTTATTCAAGAGGTTTTGGGCCGGGATGTGTCGCTAGAAGCGTAGGGCTTCTCGTCGCCTATTCGTGGATATAAGGTCTGTCGGAAATGGACTTAGAAAGAATGAATTATGATGATTTGAAGTTGTTGACATTAATGGTCCCTTAATGGGAAAAGTTGGCAAGAAGAGCCATGCATGCATAAAAGAGACGCGTGGGTACACCCAGTGTAATAGGGTGCATGGTCGCGAGTGCGCGGAGGCGTACGCCTAGCGTACGCTCAGCTTTCCTAAAACCTTAATTTTAGGGCATGCACTATATAAAGAATGTTATACCCTCAAGTTTTAGCCTCCATTCCACCCTAAAGAGCTGCTAGAAAACCCTAACCCTCCTTTGAGTATTTTTGGAGCTTTGGAGGCCTTTGGAGAGTATTCTAGTGTTGTAAAGCCATCTTCTCAACGAGTGAAGAACAAGGAAGGTGGTGAGCTAAAGGAGGAGATATAGATCTGGGATATTTGCTTTATTTCGGACCTTTTTAAGGTATAAAGTTTTGAACTTGATGATTAATCTCTTAGATCTCTCTTAGTACAAGTTTATGGGCTCTTTTGGTCCCAAGAATGGATCTTTGGGACTCAAGCACGTTCCTAAGTCCAGGGTTGTCTTCATTAGAGTCATATAAGTCCCATAAGTAGTAAAGTTCCAACCTTTAGGACTTATTTGTGCTTATGCTTGAGATCTAGCCATTGGAATGAAAGTATGTTGTCACATTTTGAGTTTGGACTTATTTGGTGGATTGCAAGTCACCAAGTTAGTGACTTTATGAATTAAGACATGGAAGAGGACTTGGATCTGAGTTTGTAGCTTTTGGATTGGAGTATTAAGCACTTAATGGAAAAATGGCTTAACAGGGCTATACGTTGGGCGTACAAGGAGGTCTGCAAGGCATACAAACCATCAGCCAGTACGCTTAGCTTACCTAGGAGTACGCCCCGCATAGTCTGCCAGTTGGGCTTTGTGCATATTGGGCCTCGGTGTGGGCTGTGTTTTGGATTTTTGGCCTTTGAGTCGTTGCGAGCCATCAAGAGTCAGTTAATATGGGCTAAGGAATATATAATCGGGCTTAGGGTAAGGCCCATTAAGGGATTGGGGCCAATGTAGCAAATTGGGCCATTAGTGGGTCACTAGTGGGCTTGGGAAGCTTACCTAGTGTTGGACTTTGAATATGTATCAAGTTGGACTTGGCAGGGTTGAATGGCCATTCTACCTTATGAAGGATTATTGTATTTGGCTAAGTATTATTGTGGTGTTGATAGTTTAGGGAGTTAGAGGAGCAGCATTGCGGGGATTGTCAGATAGCAGCCAGAAGTGTACCAACAGGGTTTCAGTAGTGTGAGGTGAGTCTCCTCATTGTATGAATGGGTCTACGACCACAATGTCGAACCATGTAGTTTATGAGTAAGAAGACCCGAGGGTTAGCCCTAGGTACTGTATGCTAGTAAGTGATTCCAGATTAAGGTCCGATGTCGGGCGGGTGCCCGAGGAATGTTTGCATGATAATTTATACTTGTTGTCTGTATGATACTTGTATGTGCCTGGTAGGGAGGTGGGTGTGGGCGAGGTTCCATACCCCACCATTAGTGGAGTATGGACGGGGTTCCATATCTTATTAGTAGTAGAGCAGGGTCGTGGCCCAAGATAGGAGGAAGGTGAGTGTGGGCGAGGGCCCGTATCTCACTAACAGTAGGAGCTTAGACGGGGTTCCATGGCTCACTAGTAGCAGGACAGGGGCGAGGCCCAAGATAGGCGAGGCTCAGGACAGTAATGCAGTAGGGTATGTTCAGTTTATGTGTTATGTGCTATGTTTATATGTTTGCCTGCGTTTAGCGGGCGGGGCCCAGAGACAGGCGGGGCCTAAAGTAAAACAGATATGTATATCGAGCGGGGCTCGAAGCCAGGCGAGGCCTGGCATCGGGCAGGGCCCGATGTAGCGGGCGTGGCCCAGTGCTTGTAGTATGTGATTATGCATGGTATGTGGTTGGTTGGGGAACTCACTAAGCTTCGTGCATACGGTTTTCAGTTTTGGTTTCAGGTACTTCCGGTAGCGGTGGGAAGAGCTCAGGGTGATCGCATGGCACGCACCATTGTTTATTCAGCCTGGGATGTTTACTCTAATAAAATAAAATAACATTTTGGACATGATACTCTGATGTGATATGTTTTGTATGAATGATTGACACTTATGGTTTGTTTATTAAATCAAAAAATGAAATTTTTTGGTATGGATTTTTGGGTCGTCACATATTGTATGGACATGATACATGGATTATAATCAATCCTAGTCCAAGATTTGTTTACCGATATCCGATTTATGACGACTGACTACAATTAAACATATCAATTCAATCCAGACCTGACCAAGCACTTCAGATGTCATCACTAAATCATCGAGGGGCCCACATATATTGCTTTTATCCCATTTGGGGTAAAAGGAATGGATAAACTTCGACTATATACTTGTAATATTCACTCATCAAATCATACATAAGAATACGTTTTATGACATCAATTTACTGATGCTTTTACGTATTATCAATGCACAACCGACTTGTGAACAACAAGTCATAAATCTCCGTTTAAAGAATATAAGATATTATCATCTCAAAATTACTCATGATAAAATCCATGAAATAATTCTCTAAGAATGGGTTAATCCAATATTCAAATTCCTATTTAGTCACCATATTAATTACACTTTATTCATTGTGTAATGTTTCGAGTAATCAACTTAATACTTGAATTAAACTATCAATCATGCCATGTTCCAAACACACACATTATGTTTATCTATGGCCCTTCCTTTGTGAAACATATCAATTGGACACATTTCCAATGATGCTCATTTCAAAATTCTAAATCCTTATTACAAGTGTAAGAATACCAAATTTGTCACACCCCCAAACCTGAATGGCGGAAACGTTCGGGGGTGGAGGACGTCATATTTAGTATCATAACAATTGAATAGTAAAGAAAGTACACACCACCATAATATAAATATATTTGAAGAGTTTACATGAATGCATGTGTTAGATGTTTGAATATCAAATACAATATGGTGATCCAAAATATGTTTCTAATGCCAGCACGTTAGTCTTCAAACGTAGTTGCTACCTGGTTTAGCGTTTTCCTGAGAATACAAGTTATCTCAAAGAAAAAGTGTCAACAATAAAGCTGATGAGTTCATAAGTAGTGTTTTGAGAAAATGTATGCCATTCAAAAGTTCACGTTCGTTTTCCAGAAAATCCGATATTTTCTTATGAATGTATGAAATGAGTATGCGTTATTGTTGTACAAATTGTGTGTATTTGAACTAGGAAAATCCTATATTTTCCTAAAAGTGAAATGTAGTCTCAAATGTCCAAGACCATAACCTGTAAGCAACTATGACATGCTCAAAAGAATTATGTATAGTCTTCTTATAAACAAAACTATAAGAAGATTTGTATTTAAATGTGAAAAGAACTGTATCGGTTACTTTTCCCATGAAAACGTAATACCATAATAATTGTCTATCTAGTGAGTTTTTATAACTGTCCTATCATAATTTTCCTATAGCGACGTTCTTCAGGCGTCGAAATGAGATGACACTTGTCACCCCAAGGACTATAACTAACAGTCAGAGTGCGGGATCATTAGTCCCGTATAGATCTTGTTATAAACAGGAATTTCTAGTGGTACCTTAATAGGTAAAGTGAAGATAAATGACTCACGGATTCTCAATTAAGTCACGTATTAGAATGAATATGTTTGTCTCTGAAATAATTACCCTTTTCTATAGTGTTAACAAGGCATAATAATGATTTGTATGTTCTTGCATGTTTACGAATGTTATAGTAAAAATGGTTACCCTTGATATGATGCAAACATATAAATAACACTTATAATATTTATAATTATGCTTCATCCCGAGAGGGTAAACTGGTGTAAGATGTTTGCATGTTCACAAAATCCATATAATATTTATAACAAAAGATTGATGTTTTCAAACGGGATTAACCATGTGTTTACATGTAGTCCCCCCCACCCCCCTCCCCCCCCCCCCCGGTAAAGTGTTCAAAAGTGTTTAAAACCGGTTAAAAGCGTAAAAATTGGGGTATGAACTCACTTGGTAGTTTGAAGAATGTGAGACAAAAGTCGAGCAGAACTTCGACTGGAGAAAGTTGATTTCTTGAGATTATCGGGAATCTCGGGAGCGTAAATCTTCCTTCGGAACTTGAATAACAAAATCAGGGCTTCGGGATGGCTTCGAGGGGTTAAACGCAGAGCATAAGCACGAGAAAGAGAAGAAGTGAGCAACTAAACTCGGAACCCCCTTGAGTTCTATTTATTGCCTAACTTTTGGGATCGCACGATGTGAGAATAGAGTTGCTCACGTAGTGAGATCGATCCTTATCCTGTTCCATGGACGAGATGTCTGTTGCCGGCTCTGGAACCCATCAATCACGGGCTCACGTCGTGAGCTGTCTGACAGCTTTGTTTTTCGTGTCTTGAACTTCAGAAATTCATATATCTCGCATACAAGCTCCGATTTTTATGTTTTTTATATGCACGCATAGGTGAGATTATGCTCTACAACTCTCGTTTAGACTTTGTTGGCTAATTTTGATTTATTTTTAGTATTACATTTTTAACAGGCCGGGACAGGAAAAGTCCGTAAAAAATTCATAACTCCTTCATCTGATGTCCGTTTTTGTCAGTCTTTTTACCGTTGTACTACTACTGTTGTGATCTTCGATTCTCGTTTAGGTTGCGTTGGCTAAAAGTCGCTCGATATCTATTTCGAGTTTTTAGCTGTCTACTGCTCTAATTGAAACTTCGAAAAATCATAACTTCCTTATACAAAGTCGAATTTGGGCGTTCTTTTTGTGTAAGCTTACAGTTTAATGATATCTACAACTTTCATTTAGACACCTAAGGTTGAAAAGTATTTTGTTGAAATTTCTCGTTTTACCCTTAACAGTATTTTACCGGTTTTGTTATAGATCTTTGATTGGTCATAACTTATTCGTTATAATGCTGATTTCAATGTTTTCTATATTTCTGGAAACCTAGTTACGATCTCTACCAATTTATTTATCCTAATTAAGGTTATTAAACAATTTATTTTTGACCTAAATTTGATGGGGGTTACATTATCCCCCTGTTAGAGAGAATTTCGTCCCGAAATTTGCATTTGAATGGGGCATCGATGGTTGAGGAAAGGTGAGCGTACTTCTGTTCCATTTGAATCTTCTTGTTCTCTAGTGAGCCCATATCCTAGCGTGGGTGTTCCTGCGGACCTTCATTATTCCGCCTATTGTTTCAACCGGTAGAGGTCGTGTGGATTTGGGTTTGTTTGACTATGTTCATCTAAATGTTAACATTGTTCACTCGTAATATAGGTCGTTTTGTTTTGAAGTTCATGGTTGAATTCTTACCTGGTCCGCTTATGACCACCTTGTGTATACAAGTTGCATACACATTTGCAGTGATAGGTTAATCGTAATCATTCCTGACCTCTTTATTTGAGCTTTACTCGTCGTGCATGTGCTATTCCTAAATAATCTGTCGGTAATACTTCGAGAAGGATGCAAAGGATAAAGTACTCTGCATATGAGTGCTATGAGATTTTGAAACTAGAAACGATTTTGGGAGTTGTGTCGGGTTTGTTGTTATAAATCGATAGAGTTTCGTTAGCCAACGGTAAAAGTGAAGGGTCTTTTCATAGCACATGCAATTGGCATGGTGAAGACCAAGCGAATCCATTTCTAGTAGCTATTTGGGAACTCCTTATCGTAATAATTGTGAAGTCGATCAGGACAAGTGTTCGTTAGTGAGATAGTGCATTCTACATATGTGTTTTCAGTGCTTTTAGTCTATCTTTGTTATTACTACTATGAAGGTTTTGCTTAATGATTGGGGTGCTTGTTTGAGTAGATTTTTTTTTAAATTTGTGACTCACAGAACTCCTCTCCGCTCCTATTATCAAATGGAATGCATGTAAATGAGCTATCGAGGAGAAATTTACCCGGAATAACCTGGGGTTTGCAATAGTCTCCTCCTCTTGGCCCATTGCGAATACTCATCCTCCTCCACTCGCATTCCTGTTGTTTGCCTTTGCGAAGTCCCTTCGGAAGGGCCCCCGTTGCTCCGTACTTATAACAAGTACGGTTTACTCCCACATTTGCGGCTAGAGCGGCTGGTTGGGTTGGTTCCCTGCAGTAGCGGACGGTGTGTCCCTTACTATTTCACCTAATGCAATGCATTTCACGGCAGGGTCCATGATGACGAAAGTTGCATCGGTTGCACTTAGGCTGGTTGCCGTTGTACGACCTTATTGGTGTAGGGTGGTAGGGATAGTAACAGCGTGAGCTGTCACTAGCTGTTGCCTCTTGGAGTTCTCTTGCGTGGTTTTCACCTTTCTCTTATTCTAGAGTTTCCATCGGTTCTCTATATCCTTTGGTAGCTCCGAAACAGCGGTAATAGTACCCTGTTTAACACCGTGATCAATCAATCGTTGAGCCAAGCGCTTCGCGCTGTCAAACGTGACTACTTTAGAGGCTAGGACATGCCCCTGGATCTGGGGTGATAATCCCCAAATATACCTCTCCACCTTCTTCGATTCCGGGTTTACCATACCTGGGGACAAGGCTGACAAATCATTAAACCTGACCGTGTAAGTGACTAGGTCCGATCCGGTCATCCTTAAGTTCCATAGCTCATGCTCTAACTTTTGTATTTCGCCCCTCGGGCAGTATTCTTTCATCTTCAAGATTTTGAGATCTTCCCAGTTCATGACATTAGCAACTGGGAGAGATAGGGCTTTCACTTGGCCCTTCCACTAGGTGAGGGCTCAATCAAAGAAAGTGCAAGCGGCGAACTTGACTTTGCTGGTTTCCGGGCATGCACAGATCACAAAGACCGTTTTGGTCTTCTCAAACCATTGCATAAGTGCAATGACTCCTCCTATCCCGTTGAAAGTCTTTGGCTTCATATTCGAAAATTCCTTGTATGTGCATTCCCTGATATGACCATGGCTAGTGCCATGATTCAAGTGGTTGGTACTGCTTCCAGTTCCACCAGCTCCGTTAGTGTTTATTTGCATAAGAGTAGTTTCTACTACTGCAGTGACAGCAGCCTGTACCATGACGGGATCATATTGTGGAGGTGGTGGCGGTGGCGTAGGTGTCGCGTTGTTGACGCGGCGTGCAGATCTGCGAGGCGGCATCGCGCTGTCAAAGAAGTAACAATGAAGACAATAAGTCTTTAATGATTGAGAGTCGCGTGTTAATGAGTTAGCTATTTTAAACATTCCATGAATTGGATTTGACCTAAACAAGGTTTTGAGTTTGATTCATAATGAGAGTTTATGTATAAATAGATAAACTTATGAATTGAAGTGATAACCAAGAAATTTTACACGCACGCAAATGCATTATATATATATATATATATATATATATATATATATATATATATATATATATATATATATATATATATATATATATCGTGGATACATCAATGTTGGGAAAATTTGACCTTATCTACAGGTCTACAGTACAGAAAGTTAATACTAGGGTCTATACAAAGACCTAAATTATCTCCAAAAGACAGAGTAGTGTAGACTCTATTTGCAAAGGGAATTGTTGTGATTGGTACTTGATTTAGCCCTGGCTTCAGCTAGCTACTGTTCCGCTTCCCATACGCGTCTTTGCAGTGCCACCTGGTTCTGACGAAGATCCTTGGTCTCAGATCGACAAACATCCAACTCCACCTGTAAGGCGTCAGTACGAGACCTTTCATAGTCCTGGTCCTCAGTCAGACAATGAAGACGAAATGAATTGTCTGTAGAGTTAGCACGGATTTCCCTGACTTTAGTTTAAGTTACAGTTAGCTCTCTCTGCCAAGCTTCATTTTCATTTACGGATCTACTATGAGCTAATCCTAACTGTCGGATGCGAACTGTATTGACTTTGGTGTTCGCATCATTCTGCTCAGTTCGTTGGATAGTTGTCCTTCCTTGCTCATCCTTGCGAGCAATTCGGCGAACCAATATAGGAAGGACTCTGTCTGCTGAGCCTCCCTCGCTTAGATTGTAGAAGCTTTGGTATCCATTGTATGGAATGGGTTGACCCTGTTCGCGACTCCACCTATTCAGGTTGGTTGCCCATAGAGGTTTCGAGCCATGAAATTCTGGTCGAGGATTAGGATTTTGGATCGAAGCCACTAAGGGTAGGTTATTGTCCTCAGGATCTGGGTCTGAGTCTTCTTTCATTTCTTCTTCTAGGTTATTCTCTACCCATCCCCCACTGTCTTGGTTCGGGTAGTAGGGATCCCCTGGTAGACGAAATCCGGCCATTGCATCTGTACGAGAATAAGGATATAAGGATTCTCTAGAACTAAGGCACATAAGGTTGAACATCAAAGTTAAACTATCGTATGCATAAAATACTCCTATAGTATTCTAAATGTTATGTTTAATTCTAAGGTTTATAAGTTTGGTAAGTTTTAGACTTGTTGTCCACTGTATCTATCCCCTGGCATATGTTGGTCGGCTCTCAGACAAATATAGTTGATCAGGCTATATCCATCCCAGTCCTGATTACATAATCCAAGGCAAACCTGTATTGCACAACTCATCTATAATACTTCCATGTTCTTTATGATACAGACCCTGTTATATAATGTATGCACGTATACTTTATAAAAATTTCATTTTTAAAGTATAATTATCACTCAGAGTGTTTTTTCCTAGTTGTGTTTATAGTTTGTATATCAAAAATGGTTTTGATATACTTAGTTCACTATAAACCATGCTCTGATACCAATCTGTCACACCCCCAAACCTGAACGGCGGAAACGTTCGGGGGCGGAGAACGTCATATTCAGTATCATAACAATTGAATAGTAAAGAAAGTACACACCACCATAATATATAAATATATTTGAAAAGTTTACAATAATGCATGTGGTACATGTTTGAATATCAAATACAATATGGTGATCCAAATATGTTTCTAACGCCAGCGCGTTAGTCTTCAAAAGTAGTTGCTACCTGGTTTAGCGTTTTCCTGAGAATACAAGTTATTTCAAAGAAAAAGTGTCAACAATAAAGTTGGTGAATTCATAAGTAGTGTTTTGAGAAAATGTATGTCATTCGAAAGTTCACGTACGTTTTCCAGAAAATTTGATATTTTCTTATGAGTGTATGAAATGAGTATGAGTTATTGTTGTACAAATTGTGTGTATTTGAACTAGGAAAATCCTATATTTTCCTAAAAGTGAAATGTAGTCTCAAATGTCCAAGACCGTAACCTGTAAGAAACTATGACATGCTCAAAAGAATGATGTATAGTCTTATTATAAAAAAAACTATAAGAAGATTTTTATTTGAATGTGAAAAGAATTGTATCTGTTACTTTCCCATGAAAACGTAAAACCATAATAATTGTCTATCCAGTGAGTTTTTATAACCGTACTATCATAATTTGCCTGTAGCAACGTTCTTCAGGCGTCGAAATGAGATGACACTTGTCACCCCGAGGACTGTAGCTAACAGTCAGGGCGCGGGATCATTAGTCCCGTATAGATCTATACACACTTGTCACATTCTCTGGAAGGGAGATTCTAGTTGTAAACAAGACTTTCTAGTGGTACCTTAATAGGTAAAGTGAAGACAAATGACTCACGGATTCTCAATTACGTCATGTATTAGAATGAATATGTTTGTCTTTGAAATAATTACCCTTTTCTACAGTGTTAACAACGCATAATAATGATTTGTATGTTCTTGCACGTTTACGAATGTTATAGTTAAAATGGTTACCCTTGATATGATGCAAACATATAAATAAAAGTTATAATATTTATAATTATGTTTCATCCCGAGAGAGTAAAGTGGTGTAAGATGTTTGTGTGTTAACAAAATCCATACGATAGTTATAACAAAATATTGATGTTTTCATACGAGATTAATTGTGTGTTTACTTGTATTCCCCCCGTAAAGTGTTCAAAAGTGTTTAAAATCAGTTACAAGCGTAGAAATGGGGGTATGAACTCACTTGGTAGTTTGAAGAATGTGAGACAAAAATCGAGCAGAACTTTGATTGGAGAAAGCTGATTTCTCGGGATTCTCGGGAATCTCGGGAGCGTAAAATTTCCTTCGGAACTTGGATATGAAAACCAGGGATTCAGGATCGCTTCGAGGATTTAAGCGCAGAGCATAAGCATAAGAAAGAGAAGAAGTGAGCAACTAAACTCGGAACCCCCCTTGAGTTCTATTTATAGCCTAACTTTTGGGGTCTCGCGACGTGAGAATAGAGTTGCTCACGTTGTGAGGTCAATCCTTATCCCCTTCCATGGACGAGACGTCTGCTGCTAGCTCTGGAACCCATTGGTCACGAGCTCACGTTGTGAGTTGTCTGATAGCTTTGTTTTTCATGTCTCGAACTTCAGAAATTCATATATCTCATATACGAGCTTCGATTTTTACGTTCTTTACGCGTAGGTCAGATTATGCTCTAGCACTCTCGTTTAGACTTCGTTGGCTAAATTTGAATTTATTTTTAATATTACATTTTTAATAGGCCGAGACAAGAAAAGTCCGTTAAAAATTCATAACTTCTTCATCTGATGTCTGTTTTGTCAGTCTTTTTACCGTTGTACTACTATTGTTGAGATCTTCTATTCTCGTTTAGGTTGAGTTTGCTAAAAGTTGCTCGATCTCTATTTCGAGTTTTTAATTGTCTACTGCTATGAATGAAACTTCGAAAAATCATAACTTCCTCATACGAAGTCGGATTTGGGCGTTCTTTTTGAGTAAGCTTACGGTTTAATGATATATATAACTTCCATTTAGACACCTAAGGTTGAAAAGTATTTTGTTGACATTTCTTGTTTTATCCTTAACAGTATTTTACCAGTTTTGTTGCGGATCTTCGATTGGTCATAACTTCTTCGTTATAACTCGGTTTTCAGTTTTCTTTATTTTTATAGAAACCTAGTAATGATCTCTACCAATTTATTTGTCCCAATTAAGGTTATTGAACAATTTGTTTTTGACCTAAATTTGATTGGTGTTACAAAATTCTTTCAACTACTTGAATGTGTTAGAGTCTAACTTTTCATGTAGTGATCCTTTTGTAATGTCGAGGCTCCAAAGTCACAGAGACTTGGCCAATGATATTACAAATCATTCCATTGGAGATTTGTTACAAAAAACAATTCCATGGAAACGAAGTCTTGCATTCAAAGTATATTCCTTTTGAACATCCTTCTTCCATTAAAGTTTCTAACTCACACATAGATCTCAATATCCAAATACCATAATGAAACATTTCCATATTGCCATATGACAATCCATTCTTAACAGAATCCTATCTATTAAGAATTACGTCAATATGGTCCATTTATTACTATACTTCCAACTGTCCATAAGCAACCAATCTTTTGGTAAACTTGAGAACATCCTTGACAGTTGTTTAACAACTTTAGTCACATCTGGTTCAAGTCCTTTTTCCCTCTTAATGCCCTAGGCATTTGGAAAAATTAGAAAAAGTGAATATTATAGCATATGCAATCAATCCTATACCCGAAGCATATGGGATTCGATTCATAATATCTTAAGAGCTGATATCTGAACAATCTACTATTTCCATATATCGAATTTCCTATATTGAAACATTTCAACATGATATTCATATACGTTCATGACTAAGTTCCATTAAAACTTCAATCTAAACTTTTAGATTTGAAATGAAGTATTAGTGCACTCTCCCTTAAGCCTTACTATAGCGAAATCATTTCCAAACCCTGCGACTTTGCAAATTGAAAACCTGGTTTCCTATAAATAGCATTGCTAACTCACAACAGTCATCATAATGCTTATGCTCCCACGAGCATAAGAATTATGTTCTTACTATCCTAACAATTATGCTCCCACTAGATTTTACATGTACCCAGAAATCAGCTGGATTTCTAGAAAACAATACATATTGACTTTCTTACCATTGTTGAAACTCTTTGCCATTTATCACTATTCGAACTATGAAAAGGGATGTCGTAATCATACTCGAATTTAAGAACGCAATTATCAGAAATTCTAACTCTAATGATATTAATCAATCCTTTAAAATCTACTAGTGAAAGCGTTTCCTCACAATCTAAGAGTAAAAAACCTGTAGTTGACATATTTCTATTTTTATGCCCAATCCAGTTAAAGTTGGCTTTGCATATGAGTTCTTAGAGTTCTCAATTAGTTGCATATCAACTTGGAAGCAATGGGAGGCCCTTGAGCTGCCAGGTGGCAAGAATTTAAGATTGCACAAGTTCAGTCCATATGAATTTGGAATTGTCACTAATCTTGTCTTGTGATTATGGTTTTGAAAAAAAAATCACATGGAAAGGAACACATATACCATAAAATTTAAGGGCCATAAGGTTTCTCTCCGATTCATGAAAATGATGGTGAGGAAACACTTCCACCAAGTAGATTTGAAGCAGATAGCAAAGGTCTAATCAATTGAGACTATGATTACGACATCCCTTTTCATAGTTCTGAAATTGTTTAGACACACCTATGAGCTATCTAAGATAATGTGTATGATTTTGATAAAGTCTTATCAAAGCAATCTAGTAATGACCTCTACAAGTCCAGTTGTTTTCTGGATACATGTCAAAGCTAGTGGGAGCATAAGTTTTATGCTAATAATCATCATGTTAGTGGGAGCACGATAATTATGATAAGTATTGCAAGTTGGCAATGTTAATTACAGAAAACAAAAGTTTCAATTCATGAGGTTGCAGGGGTTGAAAATTTTTTTTTGCTATAATTAAGGGAGAGGAAATTATACTTCGTTTCAATTCTAAAAAGCTTAGATTGAGTTTATAATGATTCTAAAGAGCTTATATTGATATTTTAATCACCTTTAGTCAAGAATATATATATATATATATATATATATATATATATATATATATATATATATATATGAATTTCATGTTGGATTGGTTCAACTTAAGAAAATTCTATATATTGCATTCTCAAAATCCAATTATGATTACGACATCCCTTTTCATAGTCAAATTTTGAGAATATGGCAAACAAAAAATTATTATGGCAAAAGACTGATCTAGAACCATGTCTTTATGTGAAACATCATGAATCGTGTCCCATTTACTTTGGGTACAAGATCGATTACATGTGCTATAATATTTATTCTTTCTGAATTTTCCAAATGCCTTGGGTCATTAAGGAGGAAAATGTCTAGAATTGGATATGACTAAAGTGATTAAGCAATTATCAAGGACAATCTAAGGTTTACAAAAGATTGGTTGCTCAAGGACAATTGGAAGTATAATGTTAATATTGGAAGAACCATATTGACATAGTCTGAAAAGAGGAAACTCTTGTTCAGAAGTGGTAGTCAAATTGGGAATATAGAGTTGTCTTCATAGGTGGAAGCAATCTGTGTAAGGTTAAAGAAACTTAATGCAAGAAGCATGTTCAAAGCAATGTGCTTTGAATTTGAGACATCGTTTCCATGGAATTGCTCTCCATTGGAATACTCTATAATGATTGTTGCCAAGTCTTTGTGGCTTTGTGCATAATCATTACGAGAGGAACAATGCATATAAGTTTAAAATCTAAACAGATTTCGATAAATGATAGGAATTTGGAATATTTACATTTAAGACAAGGATTTGGGATTGTGAAAAGAGAATCATTGAAATTATGTTCAATTGATCTAGCTCACAAAGAAAAGGATCATAGACAAACATAGAGTGCATGCTTGGTGTATGGCAAAGCTATTATTTAGAAAAACATAGTGTACATGCTTGGAGCATGGGACAACTAGTGCTTTTAATTCAGGTATAAAGTTGATAAAACTAAAACAATGAATAATGATTAATCAGTATGGTGATAAATAAAAGTGGTCTGTTTATATTCATAGGGTTTGATACCATATTTGATTCATTTATTCTTGTGTTTCACTTTGCATGTTTTGACTTCCATAATAACTAGGTTATTCTTCCGGAATGACTAAATTATTCAAACCATCCACAGTCGGTCATATGTTGGAAGTAGATATGAATCAAGACTGTCATGGGTTGGCTTGTAGAGGTCCAAGTTGGTGGACAAAGTTGTGCTACAACACTCATGAGTGCTCATAAGTTCTGAGTATTAGATTCAACCCGCGCTCATTTGAATCACTTCATGGATTTTATCATGAGTGATCATGAGGCGATAATGTCTTATATTCTTCAAACCTAGAGATATGAGTTGTTGCTATGAGTTGGTTGTACTTTGATTGCACGAAAACACATTCGGTAACTCGATGTTATAAAACGTGCCTTTGTGTATGATTCAACAAGTAATAGAACAAGCCGTATGAGTCAAAGTTTATCCATTCCTTTTACCTTCGGGATAAAAACGATATATGTGGTCCCCTCGATGATTTAATGATGATACATGTGAGTGCTTGGCCAAGCCAGGACTGATTTGATTTGTTCAATCA
Organism: Lactuca sativa; assembly: GCF_002870075.4. Lineage (NCBI taxonomy): Eukaryota > Viridiplantae > Streptophyta > Magnoliopsida > Asterales > Asteraceae > Lactuca > Lactuca sativa. Next base: position 199,052,259 of record NC_056623.2, read on the forward strand.
GTCAGTCGTCATGAATCGGAAATCGGGAAACAACAAATGGACAGAGAGAATGATTTATAATCCATGTCTCAGTTCATATGATATCTAGAATGCAGGAATATATGATCCCATATCTAATGGACAAGTCATTGACAAAAGTTAGAGTTCATCGGCAAGGTCAGAGTTTGACAGAAGCTTTTGAGAGCTACGATTGCTAGTCGGGGTTTGAAGTCATACTCAATAATAGTTTTAGACTTATCCAAGTAGGAGACTGTTGGATTAATGTCTAAGACCATAACTATAATTGGTAAGACTTGACCCGACCCGGTATGGTCCATTTGTGTTGTATGGCATCGGGACAATTGGATAGACAAGATGAGGAAAAAGGATACTAGTGATTTATATTAATATATTATAAGTTGTAATATATTAATATATAATCAAATTATTTAATTAGTATTGATCATGAATTAATTTATAATTAATTAAGTGATCAAAAGGAGCTAATTAAATATGGACTCTAAGATATATTTGTGTGATGGGCCAAGTTCATTTAGGTTGGGCTAAGCTTTCATGGATAGTCCATGGAGTGTTTAACCCATGGATCATATGAAATGAAAGGTCATGGGTATTAGGGTTTAACTCTAATCTCCACACTATATAAAGATGTCCTTGGTTGGTGAAATTGGCACTAGTGTGTGTACACAAAAGGGCAAGGCCGATTTCACTAGAAAGAACCAAAGTATCCTTATTCTCAAGGTTATTCCAAGTGTTCATGGTGTTGTGTGAACTATTTGAGGTGTCACACTTGGGGCACTAGGCACTCAAGCTTCATGAAGACAAGTTACATAAATAAAGGTATGTATTATATCTATTTTATTACCAAGTATATGATATTGGTATGCTAGTATAGGGTAATATCTTGGAAACTTCATATTTGCATGTATAATAGAGAAAACATAGATCCAAGGTATTTAGGGCTGTATGTGCACCATAGGATGTTGTAGTATACTAAAACCAAACATCCTCAACACAACAATTTGCTCTAGATGCTGACGCTACTCCTTTAAATCCAGTTGAAAGAGAGCACATGAACCAAGATGCTTCCGCTGTCACTCAAAATCTAATGGAACTTCTCTTTCCCGAACAGATCGCAGATGAGTTTGTAGCAAATTCACCACACGGAGTTGGTACATCTACCATGGATTCTTCAGCACATGACAGAGCTATTAGTATTCATAATCTTCCCGTCTCATTCAATGACATCAGTCACAAAATCCCCTCTCGCATACAGCGCGATCATCCGATAGAAAACGTCATTGGCCAGCTGGGCGACGGAGTTCAAACGAGAAGCCAGAGTGGAGACGTCAATACATGTCTCTATTCTTGCTTCATTTCTCAAATAGAGCCCAAGAACGTCAAAATGGCTTTGAATGAGCCCAGCTGGGTAGATGCCATGCATGACGAGCTCCATCAATTCAAAAGGGCCGGGGTTTGGAAGTTGGTGGAGCTGCCTAAAGGCAAGAAATCTCTCGACGCTAGATGGGTGTTTCGGAACAAGCAAGATGATTCGGGTGTCATTGTCCATAATAAGGTGAGATTGGTGGTCCGTGGGTTCAGAAAAATTGAGGGACTTGATTATACAGAAGTCTATGCTCCGGTAACGCTCTTGGAGGCTATTCGTATCTTCCGCGCTTATGCTTCCTACATGAACTTCACCATATATCAAATGGATGTCAAGACGTCTTTCGTGTACGACAAGGTGAAGGAGGAGATTTATGTTGACCAACCTCCTGGGTTTGTTAACTCAAAACTTCCTAATCATGTCTACAAGTTAGACAAGGCTTTGTATGGGTTGCATCAAGCTCCCAGAGCCTGGTATGCTACCCTCACACAGCACTTGCTCGACCATGGCTATTCCCGCGGCACTATCGATCAGACCCTATTCATCAAGCATGTCGGTGCAGACCAGATTCTTGTTCAAATATATGTGGACGATATCATTTTCAGGTCGACGAGTCCTAAGCTATGCAAGGAGTTCAAGGACGTCATGAAAAAGGGATTCGAGATGAGTTCATTGGGGGAAATGACCATGTTTTTGGGGCTTCAGGTCAAACAATGTTCAGCCAGAATACTTATTCATCAAGCCAAATATGTGGACGATATGCTCAAGAAGTTCGGGTTCAGAGATGCTAAACCTGCTTTGACGCCCATGGCGGAGAGACCACTGCTGACTCCTTATCTTGAAGGCGAATTCGTAGATCAAACGTACTACAGATCGATGATTGGATCGCTGATGTATCTGACTGCAAGTCACCCAGACATTATGTTTGCGATCTGTCAATGCGCGCGCTACCAGGCTAATCCTAAACTGTCTCATCTTATTGCTGTTAAGAGGATTTTTTGGTACCTCAAAGGCAACAAAAAACTGGGTCTTTGGTATTTGAAAAATTTTGAATTTGATCTTTATGCTCTTGCAGACAACAATTCTGGAGGTTGCAAGCTTGACAGGAAATCGACTTCAGGCGGATGTTAATTTCTCGGAGATAGGCTGGTGTCTTGGCAATGCATGAAGCAGAATATTATCTCGACCTCAACAGCAGAAGCCGAATATGTAGTTGTTTCTGCCTGTTTCTCTCAAGTCATATGGATCCAACATCAGCTGTTGGATTATGGTTTGAATTTTCAAGAAACCCCTATATTCTATGATAATGATGCTGCGATCCAAATTGCTAGAAATCTGATCCATCACTCAAAAACCAAGCACATCGACATCAAAGTTCATTTTATTAGAGATTGTTATGAGCGCTCGCTCATTCGGCTAGAACAGGTTCACACTGATAATAATGTGGCGGATCTGTTCACCAAGCCGTTTAACAAAGCTCGATTCGATGTGCTGGTAAATTTTTTGAAAATGATTCGCTTTGAGGATTAATTTTTGTTTCGGTTAGTTTAAATTTGCGCATTTTAATTTCATTCTCTCCCATGCACAAATTTAGGGGGAGAAATAAACAAAAACCAAACAAAAATTAAAAAATTAAAAATCTAAAAATTAGAAAATCAGAAAATCCAAAAACAATAGAAAACCAGATAAGTCAAAAATATTTCTGAAAAGTGATGTGATGGGAAGTGATATAAAACTTGTGATAACAGGCAATCTGAATCTGTGTAAGGTACCAAAGCTGAATTGTCTAGGCTCTGTGTTCGATGTGCTGGTAGGCACGAAAAGTTTAATGGACTTGACTAGGTACATATGAACTTAAGGAATCTAGAGACTTGATAAATCTTGACCTAGATAGTTCCGTTTAGCCTGACAATATGACTCTTGGGTAGGTTGAGCAGGGAGATATACATGAGAATCTACCAGTCACATTAAGAGAACCCGTACCTAGAACTGTGGATTAACTTTTCCTCGATGTACGGATTCTATCTTTAATTCCGGTATTGATGGGGCGATTAGGGAATTCCGATAAAGTAGGTCTGTAGAAAATTATTTTCTTTCTTTCTTACTATTATTCATATGTTGCCTCGTCTGTGTGATCGAAAGATCCGACCTGGACTGCAACATATGCAACTCTGTCTCTCTGCATCTTCTATCTATGCTATTCTTTCTACCTGTTAGTCATATTTTGTCTCTTTTGCGTGATTCATAATCCGACCTGGTACACAACATATGCAACCTTCTACTTCTCAATCCCTCTGAAATTCTAGTTAATCATATGTTTCACCCTCTACGTGATTGGAAGAGATCCGACCTAGGTGTACAACATATGCATTCTAAATCTATCCTCTCTCCTAATAATTGTCTGCTCACCTAAAGTAAGGAGTATCTCGGAAGTCCTTGATTATTGGGGTATCTCAGCAAGCGGGAAACATGTTCTAGTACATCTAAAATTGAACAATTCTAGATTGTCTGTAGATCCCGCTGCTCAATTTAGGTGGACAACAATATCCTTGGTCGTCGTCAGATAAATGGTCCTTAGGAATTTTTATCTAGTAACTTAGGATCAATCTGTCCTGTCACTGATAGCATTCCTAAAATTTGTCACAATTTTTCGTGCTTAAGTGGACCACAATACCGACGATCGACCAGATCTATTAATGAAAGGAGAGGTACTAATAAATGGAAAATGATTGTCTAACAACTTTGATCCCATATCACAAAAGGTTAATCAATTTCAAGATAGATGATTAAATTTGAATTAAAATTTTAGTATTTTTATTTTATTTTCATTTTCATTTTTTAGGATTGATAAATTTTAGAAAATGTTGTTTATTTTATTTTATTTTTATTTTTAGTCGTTAAATTTTTTAGGATTGGTAAAATTTAGAAAATTTTATTTTATTTTATTTTATTTTATTTTATTTTGAAATTAATCCTCAAAATGATTTATTTTTGAAATTTTTGAGTGTTGGGCTTAAGGCTAAATGAAAACGGGATCAGCCCATGGGTGAAGAACCGGGTTTGGGCCAGGTATATAAGGAAAAAGTGGACCCCGAAATCAGTTCTTCCCTCATTTCTCTCTCTCTGACCGAAAACCTCCAAAAATTCTCTCAAACCCTCGAAAAAATTTTGTGTTATTTTCTCAAATCAACCTGTTTTTCTTGAAGGTACGAAGATTCCGACCATGCTCATGTAATTTTTACCAAGAATCGACCGTGAAATCGTGGCAAAATCGTGAAAACATGAACTATCAGCGAGTTTTCGGTCGAAGCCGTTTTTGGTCCATCGGCTTACCGGCTTTCGGTCAAGCCGGCTCAAACGGCTTTCTGTCGAAGCTGTGTTCGGTCAAACCGGCTCATTTAAGCCATTTTCGGTTCTAATTGGCTTTCGGTCCTCACTGTGTTTGGTCCATGAGTTTTCTGTCTGACTGTCTTGACCGAAAACTCATGTTTTGTCTAATAAAATTCAATTTAAATGGCCAATATTAATGGATTTAATTGAGAAAATAATTTTAATTTGTTATAATCAAATGTTTTCTCACCTGGCTTGTTTTGTGCAGATAAAATGGCAAGTCTCAAAGTTCCAGAAAGTCACAATGTGTCCATTCTTCTTGATGATCCTCCTGTAGTAAACAACGAGTTCAAATCAATGATGTACAGGCTAAGGGAGTGTTGCATTTCAACTGCACTTACATGGAATCTTGTCATTTATCTGAACCTGATCAACGAATTTTGGAAATCTGCAAGTGTCAAGAATGGATACATTGGATCAATGAGTATTGAAGCTTCTATCAGGGGACGCAAAGTTGTTATCTCTAAGCAATTCATTAGAGATATCTTGTAGATTGATGATCAAGCTGCTTACCTGACTGATATTGATCTAAGAATTGTTGATGAGTATCTAGAGAAGATGGGATACAAAGGAGTCTTTCCACCAACCATAAAGAAGTTGTTACCTCCTTACTGGAGGTTTCTAGCTCACGTATTTGTCAACTGCATATCTGGGAGAAAGGGTGGTTCAGACGAAATATCCTCGAGAAATACTCAGGCGATCGTTGCATTGGCTGTCGGGATTGAGTTCAACTTCTCAAGGTTTATTTTGGAAGAGATGTTTCTAATGCTAACAAGAAGTCGAAGGATCAATTCCTGCGCTATCCAAGATTTATTCAAATCTTCATCAACAACCTATTTCCTGATCTGGTCAAGACAAGAGAAATACTTGAGATGAAAGCCTTTGGACCAAACACTGTGAGCCTAATCAAGCAGAACCGTAAAGGGAAAATCATGTTTCATGGGAGGTACTCTCTCATGAAATTTGGAAAGTTTACTGAGCTGTCAGACTCTTCAGAATCCCATGGGTTGTCTGAACAAATGTCAATTGATCAAGCATCGTCTCAACATGCAAATGTGAATGACGATGTTATCACTGTTTCAGACCATGAGATTGAGAATGTTACTCCATCCACCATTGTTGCTGAAGAGCATGATCTCACAAACGTGGCGGTTCAGAGTGACTTTAGTGAGGGAACTACAGAAGAAGTTACTGAGACTGAAGGAGGAGAAGAGGATGAGTATGAGAATCTTGATTTGTCCGGTTACGACGAAGATGATATTTCGATGCAATTTACTGAACTTGAGCACCCTTTACCAAATGAAGACCTCGATGACTTCCTCAAGGATATCGATGATGGTGCCAATTCAACAGCGGAGATAAGGGAAAAAGCTGACGATCGAGAAGTTGAGCCTCTGGTTACCGTTCAAGCGGCTGATTCTTCAACTCATATGGACACATCATCAGGGCTTCCTCCCCTTGATCATGTGTTTCCTACATCCGAGCCAATTACAAGTGATACCCAGTTTGTCCTGACCTCCCAGCCCCCGATGAAAAGGCGCAGAATTGATCCAAGGGTGAGACTAGTTTTTCCTGACCCAACTCAAACCACAAAGACTCCTCTATCTACAACATTTGCTCCATCCTCATCTGTGCCCATTAAAGAGAATCCCAGCTCTATCTATGAAGCTAGTGGTTCGTCTGTTGGCCTGAGATCATCTCCTCCAAGGCCTTATCATGACACTGTCTCTGAGAGACTAGCTATTCATTTGACCCAACCATTAAGTCCAACTCACTCCTCACGTGGAAAAGGAATATCCTTTGAGGAACATATATCTGGAGATGGTGACGTCTCAGTGCCTGAGCTGAGAAAGGAGATTAGTGTGCTGAACCAGAAAAATATCGAGCTTGATATCAAGGTTGCAGACCTTCAAACTGAGAACGCCAAGCTCAATATTCAAGTTGTTGATTTTCTTGAAGATAAAGCTCAGAAAACAAAGCAGATCACTGATCTTCAGACGCATTTTGGTTTGTTGACCGCCAGCTATTATGATTTGAAGAAGAAGATGGAAAAAGAATTTGGTGACAAATTCAAATCATCTGTCAATGAGCCAAGGGTCTATCTTCACAATCAAGACGCTCTCGTAGTTCCACCTCCTATAAAAACAACCATGGTTGTCAATCGTTTTGACAAAGAACCAGTGCAGGCTCCAAATGTCGTGGCATTAAAACGTGTTAAACTATCCAAGTCTGCTGAGAAGGGTCAATTTTTGTTCAAGAGGAGCTCGGATCAGAATGCTCCCGTGGATCAACCAAACATCACCTTTACGGATCTTGGATAAATTCGTTTCAGAGACGTTTATGGTGATAGGTCTGGGATCATCTCATGGGGATTCCATGACCCTCTGAAAATGTGGATTGTAAGAAGGAAGAGTGGAAATACCAAATTGTATAAAGATACTCACGACTTCAACTCTTGGACCAGGGTTGATCTTACTAAATTGTCTAAGGCTCCTTTTTCAAATCCAACAAATGAACCCAAGGCGACACAGTTCAGGTTATTTTTGGAAGGTCAAGTGGCAAAGGGCTTTCCCTCAATGAAGACTGCATAGTCAATCATCAAGGTATACCCGAATGTCATTGATCCCAAAACCAATCAGCCTCTTTGGACTGTGATGTGGCCCGCTACTAATAAATTAAAGCAAATTCTTATCCTTCAAGACCATCCAGATGGATCTTTACAATCCATGCAATACTGGGTGTTTGATGAAACTACATCTTATGTTGTCATCAAACCTAAAAATGGATGTATTTGTCTATATGACAAGAAGGATCTGCAACAATTTGGAAAGTGGGATATAAATAAGCTTTCTATTCATTAGATTGTGGTGGCTGAAGACATTTTTGAGTCTGCTGCTAAGGAATACACTGTCATGGTTGTTGATATTACTGAAAAGGAGATGTGGAATGGAGCTATGGGAAAGTCAGACGTGTTGGTGGTTGATAAAGACTGAATCATGTTATCCCCAAACAATGGGGGAGATTGAAGGGCCAATATATATGGTTTGGGCTAGGCATCAATGTATAGATGAGTTAGGGCATTTTTCAATGTATTTTGGAGTCATTTTGTGTATGTTTGATGTTTTCGGTCTAGGAAGCTTTTGGTTAAGGTGTGACCGAAAACCAGTTTTCGGTTTGCTAACCGAAAATTGTTTTCGGTCCTTGTCAGTATGTATAGGTGTCAGGCTGTCAGAGTTTAGTAAAGTTGTACTATTGCTAGTTTTCGGCCCCTGAGTTGTATCAGACGATTTCAAGTGTTTAATCGTATGCAAGCTCAGTTTCATTCATCTTCTACTCCATCTCTTCTTTGTTTTCTTATGCTTGATTGATCATTGGTGAAGATCCTTCCATCCATGACCTTACAATTGGTTCGGGCTCTACTCCTGAGCCGGAACCAGAATCTGAGTTTCATTCTTGGGTACTTAACACCATACCGAGTTGACAGTCCAAATATTTGAATATACCCAAGAATCCTTATCACCTTTTGCTGACATGACCAACCCTGCCACATTTGTAGCAGCCTAAACCCTTGGAGCGACAAACTCCCTTATGCACTTTCTCGTATGTGCTGCACTGACACCGGCCCTGCTGGCCTTTCACCTAATGATCAAAATCATGGGTCTCTTCCACGGACCCTTTACTATACGCACCTACTATGAACCCCTCTTCTCAAGGTGCTCCAAATCGATCTCGCATCTACAACCTCGTGGAACTCATACCCTTCAGGGTCTAACATCCTGTCACGCTCACTAGCTCACTTGCCAATGGCTAAGCTGCAACACCGGAACATCGTCTGTCCCCAAACTAGGTCACAAACTCTTCCCTGAAGATTCTCAAATTCTCCAAGACTCTCACCGATTCGATTATGGATCTTGTGCTTTCAGTAGTACGGGCCCAATACTACCTTCCACACCTGTCCATACTTTCCTCAACAATCCTCCTGAATCCTCCAAGTCACCTCCTCAAAGTGGTACACCCAAGTCTCACTGAGCCTCACCACTATCCTACTAAAGCATATCCTAGGCTTTCCTAGGTTCCCGAACTCACCCAGTCCTCAGCTGCTGAAAGATTCCTAGTAATGTCAACTAGCTACCTCATGAATATAGCTAGCTCACATTACTAAGAGTCCCACAAAGCACAAAGAAAGCAGCATTCAGACCATGGAAAATCTAACCATCGTATTCTAAGCAACCCATTATATCCTCTACTCAGGAATCTATACATGCAATTCAAGGCTCATACAATCAGGCATAACCTAAATAGGCTATCCTATCACTGACTGATCAGTATTATCATGCAGCTCATTAAGCACATACAGTAGGCATATAAGGCATCTTCCTAGATCCTTAGCCCTAAGCTAGCATACAGTTATCATAATCATATCATATCATAACATGTATGGGTATCTTGGGGAAAACTTAATTGAGCTCGGCTGATTGCACGTATCACTCACCTTGTTCTTTTCATAGTTCCATTCTCTTTCCAAGTTCCTTTCAAATTCTTTTTATAAAATGATTTTCTTTGAAAAAAAAATTCCATACCAAGTCCTTGGTTTGAGTTCAGACACACCCGAGAATGTGCCCGAATCCCTCAAACCAAGGCTCTGATTCCAACTTTTAACATCCCAAAAATACAGGCCAAAATTTTCAATTTTAGATAAGTTATTATAAAACCAACAGTATAAGAAAACATCCATAATATCATGGCATGTTAAAACCAAAGTAGAAATAAGCAAAACATGTTATCATAAAACAATACCAGAGTGTAATCCCGAAGATCTCATGTGCGGAAAACCACAGTGTGATGCGCTGCGATCGAGCCAACTCCTTTCCTTTGAAAACGAGTACCTGAAACGAAAATTGTAAACCGTAAGTACGAAGCTTAGTGAGTTCCCCCATCATACCACACACCATACAATCACATAGCCTACATATTGTCGGGGCAATTCTAGGGTGCCCGACCTACCCATGTCAAGCCATTCTGGGGTGATGACTACCCGTGTCAAGCCATTCTGGGGTGCTGACTACCCGTGTCAGGCCATTCTGGGGTGCCTGCCTACCCTCCGGTTTATCTCACCTGGTCACGGGGACTATTTCACCCCTTACTACTATCACATAATAACATATCATAAACATCCTGTCATACATATCTGGGGTGTCCGCCCTACCCTTCGGTCCTAACAACCGATCGGGGGACTATTCCCCTCTTACTACCACTATCACGTAGAATATAATATACTGGAACATAAAACACATCAAGTAATAGCAAACCAGACAATTATCACAAAGACAATCATCTCAACTATAATCAACTACTAGTAGGTCGGCCTTGGTGCCTTAGACCCACTTCTAATGGAAGGTAACTCACCTCACACTGTTGAAGTCCCGTAGACCCAACCCCAGCTACTGGATGACATGTTCTCAAACTGTCAGCATCAAAACAACACCCAATTAATAATTGGGTTCCAATACATAACCATAAGTCCATGCTTGGGGTAAAAGAATGATTTACCCCAATCTTAGCTTGATCCAAGCCTAATGCCCAATCCAAAGGCCCAAAAGTCAACTATGGTTCAAAGCCTAACACATGACCCAATTTTCCAAATTAGGCCCAAACCTTTATAAGGTCTCACCATAAGGCCCAACCATTTAGTCCATTCCAATATTCAACATTCTAATGACCCAATATCACATAATCATAAAGGCCCAAACTATGGACCATCTATGGCCTAATATTCCAAATTGGGCCCAACTCCTCATATGGGCCTTACCTCAAAGCCCATTAATTATTCTAGTCCATTTTCTTGATCTTGGATGGCCAATTAATAACCCAATCATCAAGGCCCAATAGAAAGGCCCAACAATAAACCCAAGTGAAATCAGGGTTTCACATAAAATGACAGTTAGGGTTAAGTGTTTCTCACTTAACCCACTAAGGACTTAATCCATTAAGTCCGTCACTCTTCTAAATAAATCATATGGTGTGGTTTGGCTTAATACACAATTCTATTCCAATGGCCCAAATGCTAGGTCTTTTGATCAATTAGGGCTCATTAGGCCCATTAGTCACATGCTCGGGCTTTTAGGTCCATTAAGCTTCATTGGGTACATTAGGGTTTATTAGGCCCATTAGGGTTTATTAGTCCCTTTGTCCAAACATCCAAACGAGTCACAATCCAACAAGGTACACCGCAACCCGACACAGCGGCCGGTGGCGGCAGCCACCACCTCACGGTGGTGGTTATGGTTTCTTTCTCATTATTCCATTTTTCTTTTACAATTTACAATGAAATACCAAAAGTAACACCCACCCTAACTAACATAAACACACACACATGGCGGCACATGGTGGCAGCTGTTCTTCAAGAATTCCAGTTAAACAACATCCAAACACCACATAACTACAATAGACACACACACGCTTATGTTCTCTGTTGCAAAACGAACCCAGCCACCCACCATGTGGCGCACGGCGGCGGTAGCAGCAGTTTCACGGCGGCAGCCACCACCTCACGGTGGTGGCCGTGATTTCTTTCGGTTCTCAGTCAGGCAGCCACGCAACCGCGAACAAATAACCCACGAACCCACGACGCTCGTCTTTTAAAGGAAATAGAAGTAGCGGCGCTAATGGACAGAGATAGCGGTTAATGGTGGCGATAAGGTGACGATTCATAGCAGCAACAGGAGCCTAACTCCTGGCGGCAGCTTTGTTTCCAACGGACCCAGGCAGCGACGGATGAGTCCCTATGATGGCGGCCGGAGAGAAAATAGGAGGAAAATGGCGGCGATGGAGCACGAGAAGGAACGATTCACCGGTTCCCATCGTTCTTCACCCATGCATCCACGTTCAAGGCTCCGAATCCGGTGGTTCTCTTTTGGTTGTACACGACGTCCGGTGGTAGTGCTTCGATGACTAGCGGCGCCGGAGGTCAGGAGGTGAATGGTGGCGGCTGGAGGGAGGTGGGGTGACGACTGCAACATAAGGGGGTTTAGGGTTAGGGTTTGACCAGATAATGAAGTTATATACACGGCTGTTATGAGCATCTATCCCATAATTACGTTAACAGCCCCTTCATCCTAATTCCTTTCAAATTAAGTAAAAAATTTACCCTTTAAACCCCATCTTCTGAAATCCTTACAAATAAAGTTCGGAATTTACCAATCAGCCCCTAAGCTTCCAAAATCTCTTCAATTTGAGTCCCAATAATTCACCAATCAGTCCTTGCCTTCATAAATATTTACGAAACTAACCTGAAACTTACATTTTAACCCCCGACTTTTAAAAATCTTTACAAAATAAATCCTGGATAATCCAATGTATACCATTTGGCTCCCGAAACCGACATCTCACTGAATATAATGGACTTTAAGGCTACTACTCTTTCATAAATTATATCTATTTACTTATTTAAATAAACATGATGTTATAGAACCGCTCAATTACTCTCAAATTTCAGGACGAGACCGCCATTATTGATCCTAAATCTTATCGGAATCTAATTGGATCGCTGCAATATCTAGCCTTCACAAGACCAGGTATATCCTTTGTTGTCAAAAAATTATCGTAGTACATGCAATCGCCATCAAAGGCTCATTGGCAATCGTTAAGGGTACGATTTATCATGGTCTATTTCTCATTCGCAACACCTCTATGGATCTCACTGCCTTTTTTGACTCCAATTTGGGTTGCATCGATTGTAGAGGACGTTCAACTACTGCATATCTACTCTATCTTGGATCCAACATTATATCATGGAGATCAGCTCGTCCAAAATATGTCTCAAGATCGTCCACCGAAGCTGAATACAAAGCCCTTGCTAATGCTACGTCTGAAGTAGCATGGGCTCAAAATCTTTTAAATGACATGGGCATCCCTTCCAAGCATCATCCCATATTACATTGTGACAATACAGGAGCTACATATTCATGTGCTAACCCAGTATACCACTCACGCATGAAGCACAATATCATTTTGTCTGTGAGAAAGTCACTAATGGTTCCTTGCATGTTTGTCACATCAATTCGCTTGATCAACTAGCGGGTGCTCAAACCAAACCGTTGACGCATTGTCCATTTCAAAGGCTCTATTCCAAGATTGGAGTCTCTGATGCATCTTCGATAATACGGTGGCATATTAAGGAATAAGATACATATGTATCTTTTATATATTTAAGTTGTTCTATTGAAAATAATTATTCAAATAACAACTGTAGTCTCCTTGTAGTATAGTGCAATAATTATTCAAATAACAAGTGTAGTCTCCTTGTAGTATAGTGCTCATAGTTGGTGGTACCTTGGCTAGTTGGTAGTACCTTGGCTATATAAGCTACTCTCACATGTATGTCATACATACATCAATCAAATATACAATTCATATACTCCTCTATAGCTATATGAAATCAAAAACAAGTTGCCACTAAATCTATTTTTAATACTTATTTACATCTTATTTTTCATACTTATTTGCACCTTATTTTTTATTTCATACACTATAATAAAAACTAAATGAGGATAGTGCACATATTTTATTTTTAAAAATACAAATACACAGGCTCCATAATCCTATACGTAAATTTAGATATTTTTCCATTAGGTAACTTAAACAATTAATCATTTGGTAAGAAAGATCTTTTTAACAGATAACGATATGCAAAATACTTTTTGATATATAATATTTCCACTATAATCCATAACCATAACAATTTGCTCAAAAATTTTCCAACAGTCCATCTCACTTTAAAATACGAAATGTAAAATATTGTCCCTTAATACTTATTCGTTTATTGGTACATATGAAAAAGGAAATAGTAGAACAGAAATAAAATTTAATTATGGTTACTATGACAAAACGACAACATCTCCTTATCATTTTGAAATATTTCCATGACTTCTTCTTCCAGAATCACCAGTGCCTCGACACCATCACCATTTGGAGTATCCTTCAGCACGAACCCTATGTTATCTAGTGATTTAAGTGCAAGAGTTGCACCCATAGGCTTTCCCCACCCAAAATCCGCTTGGTTATATGAGAACCCACAAAAACTCGAACACACATATATTGTGTTGGTGACATCCTCTGAGTCTCCGTTCCTCAATTTCGACATCAAAGAAGTTATGTTTTCAGCAGCATGTTGCACACTTTGTATCCCTTGAAGTTGCGACTTCTCTTTCTTTATCTCCTCAACAATTACACTTAATGAAGTTTCACTCGTATGCCTGGTCTGTACAATCATACCCAACAAGAAATTCCCCACAGTAGTTTGGGGCAGCTTTTGGACAAACTTCTTACGTATGTCCATTGGAATCATCAAACATGACGGCTTAAAGAAGCCTGATGTTGTCGTGGTTGCTGTAACAGCAGTTTTGTAAAGTAAAGAGGTCAAAACGTCAACCCGTGTAGGCGGTGTAGATTCAGCTGCCGCCATGGCAATGACCTTGTTCTTGAGGTCAATTAATTTTGTGTTAGGGAAGACGAATTTTCTGGCGACATGATTGGTATGCCCTTGGTTGATAACTTGAGCTTTTGGCATAAGAGACCCGGTAGACGGCGAATGAATGAAATAAGGATTGAGTGGCAGTACCTCTTGGTGGTCTGTCGAACCATAACGTGTCACCGAAGCCCAGTGACTAAAAAAAGCGCCTAGAGTCCGGCCATCACCAATGACGTGTGACATAGATACTGCCACACCAACTCCACCACAAGAAAAGTGATTGAGTTGAACCCCAACAAGACTCGTATTACTAGGTGAGTTGTAGCAGACCATATCATCAGGGAAAAGATGCTCTAGAGTTTCATCAGTCTCGCTAATGTGTTCGAACATTTTCAGATGACAATCGTTTCTGGCTTCAACAAATACCACTCCTTCATCGTTACAGTCAACGTAAGGTGTTGTGGGCGTGGGTAACCTGCCAGCAAAGGGATAGTATTGCGATAAGCTCTTTGACAAAGATTTCTTCATCACATGAGCTTTGTCCTCGGCAGATAAAGTGTAATTGCCATTGTTTGGGTAGAACAGAATCAGCGGCGTATACGTGTGTTGGAAGAGTTGATCAAGGGAGGAAAGATTATATCTTTGGAGATGAGAAGGGGTTAGAGAGGAAGGCTTGATTGTTTCTCGAGAGATGATGGTGTGAATTTGCCTTCTTCCAAATTGTAGGAGTTTCCCCATCATCATGGTGAACTGTCTCGATCACAAAGAATTAGAATTTATCTTAGCCGTGTGCCCTTGTCCCTTTATATATATATATATATATATATATATATCTACTCTAATAAATGAAAATGACTTTGCCACATGTCCTTCTCTCATAAGATTAGCCACATGTCATTTTGTCATAATTTGAGATATATTTATTTTCCACTTGTCATTACTTTAATTTTCATTTTCAATATATCATTAATTTACTTTCCATAAATTAAACCTACCATAATGACTATCAAATTTTAAATTTTAAATTTCAAATTCAATTCCAAATAAATTTACAGTTTAAACCTTTATGTTTAATATTTTATTATAATTAACCCGTTTAGTACAAACTAAACATATAATTTTAATTAATTTATTCTTTGCGTGTTTTTTTCTCATAGTTTTCACTTATTTCAATTCAAATTCAAATAAAATTTATATTTAATCGTTCGTATTTAACATTTTGTTTTAATCAACCCGTATATTATACGGGTCTCACAACTAGTATATATATATATATATATATATATATATATATATATATATATATATATATATATATATATATATATATATATAAAAGATTGAGAATGGGGGAATCATTCTCCGCCACTCATTTAATCTAAGCATAAAAATATACGGTGGCAAACTTGTAAATATGTTAATAACCTTCAATCTCAAATACGTAACTATAGAGAATTCGATAACAGTTCGTTCACCATTAAAATTTCTCTTCCAACCTTCAACAATCATCTAGATTTTTTCAACTAAACCATCATTAATGTCATCCAGTGTTAATTATTCATCGATATTCATGGCTGGGAGGTTCGCTGTTGAACACAGATTCGCAACTCATATTCATCAATTTCATCGATTTCTTTGTTGAATACTCTGAATGTTCGTCGTTTGCAAGCATGTATTAAAGTTCATAACGGATTTGGAACTGGAATTTCCCAGATTCGCAAACGAAATCAGTTGGAATCGAAATTTCTTCGCTGTTCATGAGATTGGAATCGGAGTTTTGGACTCGCAGTCATAGTTGACATTGAAGGACTCAGAATCGGTACTCACAGGTTCCCAATCGGATTTTCGGAAATCAAAATCCAAATAAGAAATCGATCAGACATAGGATGTTGTATCTAAAGTCGAAATCGGAAGTATATGATGATTTAGAATTGATAACTTGATGTTTTTAACATTTTTAAAATAGTTAACTTGTATGCACTCCAACTGTTTGATGAAATGCATAAACTAAATTACCACGTTATATTCATATATGAATATGTTTTCTCACCTGAATCAGTATCTGATTATTAAAAACACAAAACAAATATGCAAGTCTGTATGTTATTCATATGTGAATAACATATAAAAATTATATATATATTTGTCAAAATACCTTCTAATATTCATAAGTGAATATATTCACAAGTGAATATACCTTGTAATATTCATATATGAATATATTGTTTAATATTCATAAGTGAATATATCATCTAATATTCACAAGTGAATATACTATGTAATATTCACATGTGATATAAAATGTAATACTATGTAATATTCACATATAAAATATCATTTAATATTCATAAGTGAATATACCATCTAATATTCACAAGTAAATATATTATGTTAATATTCACAAGTGAATACATCATCCAATATTTAAATATGAATATACTATGTTTATTATATGCTATATTCATATATGAATGATACTTAAATTGTAAAAAAAATCATATTTTTTATTCATAAGTGAATAACGAATGTACTGTAATAAAACCTGATGTATTGTTATTCACTTATGAATAACGATAGCTAAAAATATAAAAAAAAAAATTATTTTATCTTAAAACTATATCAATATGGATGTCTATTTGTGGAGAATAAAAAATCATGAATTTTGGTATATTTAAAATCATTTTTTGATAAAAATAGCTTCTAAAAATTGAAAAAAAAAACTATGTTTTTTTATATATTAAAGTAATGATTACCATAGTTTAAGAAAACATGTTTTTTAGGAAAACACATGTGCATTCCTTTCCCATCTTCGCCGGTGCGTTGAAGGCTTTTGCGGCAAAAATAAATGAGTGGCTGAGAATGATTCCCCCATTTTCAACCTTTTTTTCTCAATTGAACCCTCTCCTATATATATATATATATATATATATATATATATATATATATATATATATATATATATATATATATATATATATATATATATAAGATCGGTTGAGAACTTATAGTTTCCTGATAACCCGAAAACTAAAAGTAGAATGTTAGATTAAAATTAGTTCATTAAGGGCATGATCGTCATCTTATCAATCTCATTTAATGTTTAATCTTTTGTGATATTAGAAATATTAATCTTAATTTCTATAAATTTACATTATATATAAAATTTCGGACTTTTTTAGAAAGAGTATTTTTCAATTTATTTTTTTAAAGTGCAGATTTTTTAGTTTTCACGGAAAACATGAATTTTGAAAAAAATTGGAATATATATATATATATATATATATATATATATATATATATATATATATATATATATATATATATATATATATTTAAAAAAACTGTAATTTTTTAAAAAGCATTTAAAAAATCAATAAAATAATAATAAAAAAACTGGAATATTTAAAAAAAATACTATAACTTTTTAACCAAAAAATCAACATTTTAGGTACATATATGAATATTTTTACAAATACATATATGCATATTTCATATACTATAATATTTGTAAGGAAATCATAAGAAAACTCATTTTATTTACTAATTTCTAAACACAATAGAATAAGTATTTTATTCGATACAAAATAAAATATAAAAAACAAAAAAGTGGTATAAAATTCCAAAGCACATGTCTTCTTGTCAATATTTCCATATTTTCTTCAATTTATCATTTTTCACCTCTTCAGTATTCACCACAGTTTCTTCAAAATCTACAATAAAATTAAAAAAATGGTTGGTGCAGAAACACTCACAAAAATACATATGTGATTTACATGTGATTAAAATATAAATCACAGGCGATTCACATATGAATTACATGCGATTTACATGTGAATCACGTGTAATTCATATGTGAATTACATGCGATTTACATGTGAATCTCATGTAATTCATATGTGAATTACATGTGATTTAAATGTGAATCACATGTAATTCATATGTGATTTACATGTGAATCACATGTAATTAAATATGTGATTTACATGTAATTCATATGTAAATTACATGTGATTTACATGTGAATCAGATGTAATTCATTAGGGAGATTAATGAGGCATTTATACCAATATTAAAAAGATTAATGTAAGTTGTATTAATTAGGGAGATTAACAAGGCATTTTGTGGGTTTTCTGATCAAAGTAAGTCTGAAAAGTATCATATGCTTTTTAAAGATGATGAAAATTCAGATGTAAATGTTGAAGATGAAATAGGAATTGTTACTGGAAATTGGGGTTGTGGAGCATTTGGAGGAGACCCTAAAATTATAAGAAGAAAAGAATTGAAAACTTATATATAATTACTAAAGATACAAAAGAAGAAAAAAAAGATAACATGCAAAAAAGGGTAGAAATGGTTTTTGTGACCATGATTCTGAGACACGTAAACAATTATGCATTTTAAAGGGAGTGGTTTCCTTGCTACCACCTTCTTTTGCTTCTTTTATGTTGTTTCCAAAAGGAAGTACAAATATTATAAAGTTGATAAATATACATGCTGGGAATGGAACTTGGGACCCCTGCTTCTTCCTCACATTCCTTCACAAGATTATCTCCAGGTGAGATTCCATGTGGCTACATTTATCAGATTAAAACTCATTTACACATGATACAGGAATAAACATGAGTTATTAATTATTATATTAAAAATAAGAAAAAAAAATTTCCACCATTCCTCCAGCAACAAGATGATAAAACATTCTTGGATAGGTTTGTTTCATTTCACTTCTTTTCCCAATCCACATGTATTTTTCTCCATCTTTTTCAACATATCCACACATGTAAACTCCATAAGCCTACAATAAGATATTACAAGATTGTGTGAGATGCTTAATTAGTAATTACAATGTGTAAGATTTTGCTAATTTGAAAGATTTTAAGGAAGATATGAGATATGAGATATGACATACATTTATCCCAAAGTAAGGTGCTGTTTCACGTTCCAGTGAGAAATATACTTGTTCTCCATAAGATGAAGTAACAAGATATAGCTGCAATCATTTAAAATTATACAGGAAATCAAGATTTCATGCTTTACCATATTTGTACTTCCTTTTGTAAAATTGAGATTAAGTGTCTGTAAAATTTCATGCTCCCCAAAAACACCACCAGATGCTAAGCATCCCTATTACAGTTATTCAATCGATTGAAGTTTTAGGCAAAGAATTCTTTGTTATGTCTGTAATGAAGGATTTGCAAGAAAAAAGAGAAAGTAGACATTATTATTGACCTTAGCAACAATCTGTAAGCCTCCGATAACAAGTCGGTATCAAAAAATCGTTAACCTCTTTCAAATTCAAACTATGATTCCAAACAAATCAAAAAGAAAACTACAACAAATTCAAAACCCTAACGCTCCTAATTTTGAGATTGTTAAAAAATAAGATAAGCAAATGAAAAATAAGATCAGATGAGTTTTTAGTTTTTGACTCAAATGAAGAAGAACGACAACCAAGGTGATATCGTCTATATGATTACAAAATAGAGAACAATCGGAGTACATTCAAAAGAAATTGATGAAATTCGAGTCAACAGAGGAGTAAATAGTACTTGTACATGTCGTAATTGAGATCTGTATAGAAGTTGAGAGACAAGTCATGTCTTGAGAAACCCTAAAATGGAACCGTTGCGATTTGACGAATGATCAGAGATCGACATCGCCGTCACTGCGGTGAGTTCTAGAATGTGATGAAGATGGAGACGAACCTGAGTTGATTTGCGATTGCTTCTAATTGATGTAATGGATAACGAATTCGCTAAACTCGATTGATTTGTAGGAAAGAGATCGGCCAGAGCATTCAAATTGAAACAAAAGGTGAGAAATTGATTCTGATTTGCAGATACAAACGATCAGATGAGATGGAGGCGGTTCGTATGACGACGTGATACACGGACGCTACAAAGACGATGGAGGCCGATACGTACAAACATTTTCATCGGGTTACAACAACATTTGTGTTCCCTATAATACCCTTGCACTTTTAAGTTAAGATACCCCCGCCCATACAAGTTTCTATTTATTTACAAAAACGCCACAATGCATCTTGACCATCCTTTTTTTCAATCCAACGCTCCATTTTTAGTTATCGGGTTCTTGGAAAACTATGAGTTCTCAAATGATCCTTCCTCTCTATCTATCTATCTATCTATCTTTCTATATATATATATATATATATATATATATATATATATATATATATATATATATATATATATAGGTGAAGGTTCAAATGAGAACCTCCAAAGGTTAAGAACTCTAAGAACCATCTTTATTAACGGTATTTTCACAAAAATAAAATTTTATATGTAAGAGTATTACCCTATATACTTTTTCATTGCCTTATATTTTAAGAAACTATATCTCATATTCTCTCTCTCAAACACAAAACCCAGTAATCTCCCCTCTCACCTTTTTTCCGAGCAGCCTCTGTCACCATTTTTCCAGCCACCGTTGCTTCGTCATGAACACTTATCGGATTTGAAACCACCACGATAATCACTACTAAAAACCACCACAGGCGTCATAGCTATCGCCATCTGCACAGCCCTCTTCACCGGCTTTTCACAACTTGTTCGTGACCACTCTCTGCTGCCATTCGTCGCTCCAGATCTGCAGTCGTCCGCCTCCATTCGTCACACCAGCTTTGCAACCATTCAGCACACCAGATCCACTACCGTATCTTCCAGATCTGAGATATTCCTATATTTGACGTTACTTTAATCTGGTAAGATCTGATATATTTGGTTCGATTTCTTCATATCAGATTCCGCCACTATCACCATCGACGACGGCTCCACAAATGCCTTCTACCTCTATAGAAAACAAACACTAACCTCATTTCCTCATATAAAAGTCTCTAGATCTACAATCTTCAGTGACATATCTACGATTTGTTGTAACAGATTTACAATTTACGTCTACAAATATACGAGCTCGAGATGAAATCAGATCTTAAATGACGTATACAAACATATCCACATAAAAACGATGATGATAAGAAAGAAGGTAAAACAAATTTTGAGCTAGCTTTTTTAATTTATAAGTAATCTATGATTAAATCTATTGAATAATCAAGTAGGTTTTCTTAAATCTTTCAAACCGTTTGCCAATGACTAAGGATGCATGTCCGGTTGGAGTTTTTCCTGTGATAAAGTGTTTGTATTCAAAATATGTTGCTTCTTCATTCACTGCTGCAACTTTTTCAATGTAGGATAGGACATGCCATAGATATTTTTTTGGGGGTGTAGTTTTGAATTAATTTACAATTTTACCCATTTTATTAAAATGCCTTCTTTTGAATCGTTTAACATCAAATATTTTCTTCCTTTTTCATTTAACATTTCATAACACACATGTTTATATTTTAATCTCAATTTAGTTATTTTTATTAAATTATTATTGTACTAAGTGCAATTTAAACGAAATTTTTTTATTAATTATTATTTATTATATTATATTAAGTTGTGGTTGTATGTGAATTAACTATATTAAATTGTGAATTAATTATATTAAGATGTGATTTTTTAAGAAACCTGTGTTAATATTTTTATGCATTTATTAATTATTATTTATTTTATTATATTAAATTATGACTATATTAAGTTGTGAATTAATTATATTAAACTGTTAATTAACTATATTAAGATATGTATTTTTTAAGAAATTTGTGTTACGTTTTTTTATAAATTTTGTGTTTCTATCAGAAATATGATATAAATAAGCATTATACACAAATATGATTTTCTTTAATTTTGAATAAAATATATAAATTTAACCGTGAATATTTTATAAGTTAAACTTTAAAAGAAGCACTACCTCAAAGGTATTGATGTAAGTATTGAGTTGAGAATATGGTTATAAATGTATAATTTTTCATATGTTAATCTCGAACTTGCATATTTGTTTGTTAATTATAACTATACTAAGTTCAATTTAAACAGAACGTAACTATTTTATTAAGTATTATATATTATATTATATTAAGTTGTGATTGTATTAAGTTGTAAAATAATTATATTAAATTGTGAATTAATATTATTAAGATCTAAATTTTTTGTGTATTAATCTGTGAATTTTATGTATTAGACTGTGAATTGACTGTATTAAGCTGTGATTTTTGTGTATTAAACTGTGAATTAACTATATTAAGTTGTGAATTAACCGTATTAAGCTGTGATTTTGTTTTTTATAAATTTTGTATTTCCTTTTGAAACATGAAATGAAAGAAGCATTATATATAAATACGAAGGTATACATGTAAATTTTAAGTTGAAAATATGGTTATAAATGTATATATATTTTATATTAAACTACAAACTTATTATATTAAGTTGCGAATTTTGTGTATATTAAATTATGTATTAATTGTAAAAGTTATGAATTAATTGTATAAAGTTGTGAAATTCATTTATTAAACTATAAATTAAGTGTATCAAACTTATATTAAGTTGTGAATTCTTTATAAATTTTGTTTTGTTCTGCTAATATTAGTTTTAATTGTTATTAATAAGAAAATATAAGCTTTAAACAGTGAATTCATGAGTTTTAAAAGTTTTAAGTTGTAAATTAGTTATGAACAAGTCTATTAAGCTGAAAATATGGTTGCGAATGTACAATTTTTAGGAATTAAATTGTAAATTTTAGATTAAGTTGTGAAATTTATGTATTAAAATATGAATTAATTTTATTAAGTTGTGAATTGAATGTATTAAGGTATTAATTAATTGTATTAAGTTATGAATTTTGTATATTAAACTATATATTTATTATATTAAGTTGTAAAATTGATGTATTAAAATGTGAATTGATTGTATTAAGCTTTGAATTGATTTTATTATGCTATAAATTAAATGTATTAAGTTGTGATTTTATTATAATTTTAATATGAGATAAAAGAAACATTATACACATATATGATTTTCTCTAATTTTGAATAAACTATGCACCTTTTAAACTGTGACTGTCGTGTAAATTAAACGTTAAAATATTAAATTGAGTTGTGATTAGTGTCTGAAATGATGATATTATATTGTGAATTTGAATTTTTTATTATCTAGATCTGATTTTTGAGGGAATTATGTTGGCGGTGTTGGCACAGATGGTTGGTGGTCGAGATGGTGCAGCGTATGATAGTTGGCGACATTAAGGCTAGTGGTGGTGGTATAGTAAGAATATGTTATTCTTCTCACTCATCTTCGTCTTCTTCGCAGATTTCAGATAAGTTATCCACGTTTATGATTCATGCATATGTTTTTTTTACTATATTAAGTTGTGGTTTTTTTTTTTTTATGAATTTTGTGTTTGCTTCTTAAATATGTGAAGAAAGAAGCATTATACCAAATATTAAGTTTTGAATTTACTGCATTTTCCTGTGATTTTTTTATTAATTTTGCGTAAAATATGAATGATTTATGTATGAATTTTTGTATAAATATTCTTGTGAATATATCTTTTTTTTGTGTTGTATACTTATGTAAGAATGCTTTTAGTTTTTATAATTGTTTTGTAGTAAATTCAAAATAAGTAATTAACATGTTTATTAAACTATGATTGTAGTATTTAACATGTTATTGCATTACTTTATATGCAGATCTTATTTGCAAGGAAGAATGGTTGTGATGCTGGCACAGGGGTTTGTAGCGGCGTGTGGTGGTGGTGGTGGTGGTGGTAGAGTTTCGGTTTCACAATTCTCTGAATTTGTGAATTGGTGTAAAGTTGATTGTATTGAGTTGTGAATTTTGTGTATTAAACTGTAAACAGATTGTATAAATTTGTTTTTTATATAAATTTTGTGTTAAAATATGAATGAATGCCTGAATGAAAATATTAAACTTTAAAAATTTACGATTTTACCATTTTGTTACCAAAAAGACAAAAATTTGGATTTTAACATATTTATAATACTCATAATACATATTTACTTAAGAAATGAGGGTTCTTAGGGTTCTTATGTTTTTACTATCTATTGTGTGTTTATAGAATTGATTATGAACCAATCATTTTAGTTTTTTTAAGAAACTATTAATGCATATTAAATATTGAAGGTTTAATTAATGCTAATTATATCTTTAACATATAATATGTATTAATTACTTTCTTAAAATAACTAAAATGATTGGTGCATAATCAATGCTACACGCACAATATATATATATATATATATATATATATATATATATATATATATATATATATATATATATATATATATATATATATATATATATATATATATATATATATATTAGTTTATAACCCGCGGGAACCACAGTTACAAAATTAATTAAACTTTTATAGTAAAAACTCAAAATTATTAATCAATTATTTTAAATAAATTATTAATTAACACATTTTTTAGTTATATAAATTGTAATCATTGATTTAAATAAATATATGAACTTATATCACTTTATAATTTGTATTAATTTTATTTTAATTTTTATTCTAATTTATTAATTTAATGTAATTAGAATAAGAAATTTAAATTTTGAAATTTGAAATGGAGAATCCATAGGTAAACAAGTGGCATGCATTAATTATGAGACATAATATTATGACACATGGCAAAAAGAGAATAAAATATGCATTAATTAAACGACCTAATAAGGTGACACATGTTAAAAGGAGGCTAAAACTCAATTATTTTATATAAATTATTAATTTATAGTAAAAACTCAAAATTATTAATCAATTATTTTAAATAAATTATCAATTAAAAGATTTTTTTAGTTATATAAATTGTAATCATTGATTTAAATAAATATATGAACTTATATCACTTTATAATTTGTATTAATTTTATTTTAATTTTCATTCTAATGTAATTAATATAATATAATTAGAGTGAGAAATTTAAATTTTGAAATTTGAAATGGAGAATCAATATGTTGACAAGTAGCATGCATTAATTAGGAGACATAATGTCACACCCCCAAACTTGAACGGCAGAGACATTCGGGGGTGGAGGACGTCATGTACAGTATCATAACAGTTGAATAGTAAAGAAAGTAGACACCACCATAATATATATTTGAAAAGTTTACATGTTTGTTGTATTACATGTTTCAAAAATCAAATACAATATGATTCTCCAAAAGATGTACTAACGCCAGAGCATTAGTCCCCAAAAGTAGTTGCTAACCTGGTGTTTAGCGATTCCCTAAGAATACAAGTTATTTCAAATAGAAAATGTCAACAATTAAGTTGGTGAGTTCGTAAGTATATATTTGTGTAAATTTTTGTCATTCGAAAGTTCATGTTTGATTTCTAGAAAATCAGATATTTTCTTATAAAGTGAGTTATGAATCGTTGTTTATATGAAATGAATATATTGAACCAGGAAAATCCTATATTTTCCGAAAGTTAAAAAGCAGTCTTAAATGCCCAAGACTGTAACTTGTAAGTAAATATGTCATACTTAAAATGATGATGTATAGTTTTATTAGTAAACAAAACTATAGAAAGCTTGTATTTTCATGTAAAAATAACAATAATATTACTTTTCCCGTAAAAACATAATACCATAATAATTGTCTATCCTGTGAGTTTTCATAACCGTACTATGATGGATTTCCCTGTAGCAACGTTCTTCGGGCGTCGAAATGTTATGACATTTGTCACCCTTAACCTGCCGATCCGGCTGTAGCTAACAGCCAGGGTGTGGGATCATCAGTCCCGTATAGATCTATACACACTTTTCACGTTCTCCGGACGGAGACTCTGGTTATAAAACAGGGCTTTCTTGTATACATTGATAGGTACGATGAAGACGAATGACTCACATATTCCCAATTAAGTCATGTAATTTTAAAATGTATATATGTTTATTTCTTAAATGATTACCCTTGTCATGATAAGTTATTCAAACAGGTAAATAAAGCATGTTATTATTTATAAACACATTTCCTTCCAAGAGGGTAAAGTGGTGTCGTAAGATGTTTTGCATGCCAACGTTTTCGTATGATAGTTTTAACAACAATATGAAAAGTATAGCAAAAGATTGATGTTTTCACATGAGTTTAACTGTGTGTTTACTTGTATCCCGCCCCCTCCCTTAAAAGTGTTTAAAAGCATTTAAAAGCATTTGAAAGCGTAGTGATAGGGGTATGAACTCACTTGGTAGAAGTGATGATTTGATGAAAATGATGTTTAACTCGGGCAGTACTTCGATTGGAAAGATGCAAGTTTCTCGGGAATTTCAGGACTTTGGGCTTCCTTCAGGGCTTGGACACGTAACCAGGGCGTCGGGGTAGTCTCGGGATGC
The DNA here is from genome assembly GCF_002870075.4 of Lactuca sativa. Lineage (NCBI taxonomy): Eukaryota > Viridiplantae > Streptophyta > Magnoliopsida > Asterales > Asteraceae > Lactuca > Lactuca sativa. The sequence goes on from NC_056623.2 coordinate 199,078,761, forward strand.
TTAACATAGAGTATAAGTGGAAAGGAGAGTAGAATTGAGCAGCCTAAACCCGAGACCTTCAGTTTTTATTATAGTGGGTAATTTTGGATTTCACGTCGTGAACATGAAGAGGTTCACATTGTGAACTTGGTTCTTATCCATCCACTAACTCGACTTCAAATAGCCCGACTCTGGAACCCATCAATCACTGGCTCACGTCGTGAGTCTTCTGACAGGGTGGGAATTCGTGTCCCGAACCTCAAAAATTCTTATCTCAAGCATACGAGCTCCGGTTTTAACGTTCTTTATATCCATGTGTAGGTGAGATTATGCTATACAACTTTCATTTAGACTCCGTTGGCTAATTTTGACTTTTTTTTAATATTATATTTTTAACAGGCCGGGAATGGAAAAGTCCGTTAAAAATCCATGACTTCTTCATCTGATGTCCATTTTCGTCTGTCTTTTTACCGTTGTACTACTATTGTTGAGATCTTCGAGTCTTGTTTAGGTTGTGTTGGCTAAAAGTCACTCAATCTCTATTGTGAGTTTTTTGCTGTCTACTACTATATCTGAAACTTAGGAAAATCATAACTTCCTCATACGAAGTCAGATTTGGATGTTCTTTTTATGTTGGAGATACCTACGACTTTAATTTAGATACAAAAGGATATAAAACATTTTATTGAAATTTCGCGTTTTACCGGTATTGTCACGGATCTTCGATCGGTCATAACTTCTTCTTTATAACTCGGATTTCAATGTTCTTTACATTTTTGGAAACCTATTTATGGTATCTACCCCTTTAAATAACCCAATTGAGATTTTTGAACAATATATTATTGAACTGAATTTGACTATCGTTACATTATCCCCCATTAGAGAGATTTTCGTCCCAAAATTCGCATTTTGACTGGGACATCAATGGTTGAGGAAAGGTGAGTGTACTTCTGTTCCATTTGATCTTCTTGTTCTCTAGTGAATCTGGATCCTAGCGTGGGTGTTCTAGCGGGCCTTCATTATTCCGTCTGTTGGTTTGATCGGTAGAGGTCATGTGGATTTGGGTTTATTTGTCTATGTTCATCTAAATGATAGCATTGATCACTCATAATACATATTAGCTTTGTTTTGGAGTTCATGGTTGAATTCATACCTGGTCCATCTATCGTCGCCTTGTGTATACAAGTTGCATACACACTTTATATTGATAGGTTAACCGTATTCATTCCTTGCCTCTATGTTTGAACTTGACTCATTGTACGCATGCTTATTCCTAAGTGGTCTATTGGGAACACTTCGAGTAGATTGCAAAATATATAGTACTCCTCAAATGAGTACTTCGGAATTTTGAAACAAGAGACGATTTGGAAGTTTGTATCGGGTTTTTCGTTATAGATTGGAAGAGTTTCATTAGTCGGCGGTTAGCACGGAGGGTATTTATGTAGCATATGGAGCTAGTATAGTGAGGACCAAGTCAATCCATGTCGAATGATGATGTCGGAACTTCCCACCGTAGCAGGTGTTTAGTCGATTAGGAAAAGTGTTTGTTAGCGCGACGGTGCATTCTATGTGTATGTTTTCAGTGCTTTTAGTTTATCCTTGCTATTACTACTGCGAACCTTCTACTTCGTTTAGACATTACTAAAGGATGGTTGTTTCGATAATTTAAAATGATGAAAGTTCATAATATAATCCCTACAGTAAAAAGTTAAGATTCGTATAACCTACTCTTGTTCACATGGGTTCAGGAATGGTCTCTCCTGCGGTGATCATCAGTATTCTTCCATCTTCGCCAGATTTTCTTGTTATTGGACAATCCCTCTGGAAGTGTCCAGTTTCACCACATTTGTAACAGCCAGGGATCTAAGAGGTTGTTTGTGCCGGTGCTCTACAGAAACGAATTGTGTGTCCTTTCCTATTGCAGTTCCTAAAACGCATCTTCTGACAAGCTCCCGTGTGATGAAAGTTACACTTATTAAATTTCGGAAGGTTTCCAACATACCGACTAGTAGGTGTTGTGGCAGTATGAACAGCAACTTTCAGTTGTCCTTTCGAGGCCTCTTGTGTTGGTTGTCTCTCTTTCTTACTCCATGACTTTCGCTTATAGTTGTCCCTTTTTGTTAGCTCATGAGTGGGGGTAAGGATCATTGCATCTTGTTGTTTTTTGGTAGACCCTTGATTCGAACTGCCCCCTTTTTCATTCCAGAACTTTCGTTTTGTGTTACTAGGTTTGTGGTTTGGAGTATCCTTGCAGGTAGACACTCGTTGGTTTCCTTGGTTGTCACAAAAATTTGAATTGTCGACATCGTTCCCATTTTTACTAGCGTTACTTGCGTTGAGATGTGTCATGATGACTGTCATGGCGGTTGTGGCTGCAGCTTGAAAAGTAGTTGATTCTATATGCAGGAGTGGTGTTTCGTTGGTTGGTCGGTTATTTCCATGTCAAGACATGATTCTGTTACATGATGTGAAACGGGTTGGTTAGATAACTATGATCGTTGTTAGTTCGATTCTATAAGTATAATTTCCTCATCCTGTTATTCGGTTTCTAATGTTTCGAGTTACATCCTTATGATGTATTTATGAATGAGGGTTGAAATAGGTATCATATTTAACTTAAGTTTTAGCAAATTATGGGTATAGATGTTGAAATCTTGAGCCGATCTAGTTTCATGGGTTTTGGAAGAGGGTATCTCTCTTACTATTTCTAGTTATGAAGAAGGATGTGATATACATATCTCATACCGCGAGTAATATAATTACCAACTCACTAGGTAATATTAATTATTAATTATTCGTTTGACACATCAGGTTCTCTACCACCTCGCATGCTTTACGAGTGGTTTCCTCCATTCTCTGTCCTATTTTTGGTCGTAATGATTTGTTATCTCCTGGTATCTATATAGGGTGTCCTTCATTTTTCTCAGGCATGTTGAATCTCTGTTATTTTTTTGATTTCCCTAGTCGAAGTTGTAGAGATTTGTTATCCTATGGTAACTGTGTCTTTCTCTAAAGGGTGTAGGTGATAGAAAAGATGGATTTATCGAAGGATTGGATCTGTTTGATTAGCGAGACGACATTTTCCAGCTATAGGTTTAAAGATGAAACGGTGGTAAGACTTCGATAGTGTTGTCGAGTTCAATAACCTTGAACTACAATAGATTAGATCAAAAAAGATAATGTAGTGAGTTGCTAAAACAGTTTATGCCATGAACTGTTTACATAGCCAAAGTATGAATTAATGGTGATGATCTTTAAAGGAAACAAGAGGTCTGTTATAATAGTCGGTATAGGAGTTACATAGAATTCGGAAAATTTCACCTTGGAGTAGGTCTACATTATACTACACAGGGGAAACTTGACAGCATAGAGATCTAGTGAATCAGTACTTACTAGACATGAATGTTTACATGAAAAGAGTACTACTTGGAGTACATACTAAGGTTATTTCACAACCCAAAGGGAGAAGTGAGTAGATTATCCTCTACTTGCGACGGGAATTGTTCAGATGAGCCTTGGGTTCTGCCAACTGACGCTCCATCTCGAGCATACACAATTCATACCTTGCCTGGCGTGCTCGAAGTTCCCTGAATTCAGTTTGAGTTGCAGTTAGCTCTCTCTGCAAGGCTTCATTTTGATTTATGGTTATTCTATGAGCTAATCTAATTGTCGGATGCGAACTATATTGACTCCGATGTTAGCATCATTCTCCTCGGTTCGTTGGATAGTTGCCCTTCCTTGCTCATCATTGCGAGTTATCCGGCAAACCAATATAGGAAGGACTCTGTCTGTTAAGCCTCCCTCACTCAGATTGTAGAAGCTTCGGTCTCCACTGTACGGAGGGGGTTGACCCTGTTCACGACTCCACCTATTCAGGTTCATTGCCCACAAAGGTGTCAGACCTTGAAATCCCGGTCGTGGATTAGGATTTTGGATCGGAGCCACTAAGGGTAGGTTATTGCCTTCGGGATCTGAGTTGGAGTCGCATTTCTTCCTTGAATTCTTCTTCCAGTTTGGCCTCTTCTTCTTCTTCTTCGTCCATAATTTCTTTTGGATCCTCTTCGGGTAGTAGGAGTCCCCTGGTAGATGGAATCTGACCATTGTGTCTGCGCGAGAATAGGGATATGAGAATTTTCTAAGAACTAATGCATGTAAATTCGAACATGGAGGTTTAAACTATTGTATTTACAAAATACTCATATAGTATTCTAAATGTTATGTTTGATTTTAAAGTTTATATGTTTGGTAAGTTTTAGAGTTGTTGCCCACTGTAGTTATTCCCTAGCATATGTTAGTCGGCTCTTGGATAAATATAGTTGATCAGTCTATATTCATCCCAGTTCCGATTACATATTCCAAGGCATACCTATGGTACACAACTTATCTATAATACTTCTATATTGTTTTCCTTATGATACTGTTATTGTTATGTAATGTATGCATGTATACTTTTAATAAAATTATATTTTTAAAAGTATATCTCTTAATCAGAGTGTTTTTGCCTAGTTGTGTTTATAGTTGTATATTTTGATACACTTAGTTCACTGACACAATGCTCTGATACCAATCTGTCACACCCCCAAACCTGAACGGCAGAAACATTTGGGGGCGGAGGACGTCATGTACAGTATCATAACAATTGAATAGTAAAGAAAGTACACACCACCATAATATATTTGAAAAGTTTACATGATTGTTGTATTACATGTTTCAAAAGTCAAATACAATATGATGCTCCAAAAGATGTTACTAACGCCAAAGCATTAGTCCCCAAAAGTAGTTGCTAACCTGGTGTTTAGCGATTCCCTAAGAATACAAGTTATTTCAAAGAGAAAGTGTCAACAATTAAGGTGGTGAATTCATAAGTATATAT